>NC_056743.1:115570427-115592927 GCF_019279795.1 Protopterus annectens
CTCTCACAGAGGTGATGTAAATTCTGAAATACAAAGTATCTTATATTACTGTACTGCAACACCAGCTATTGATGATACACTGCTTTTGTAGAATACCTGATCCTTACCGAATTTAGTTCAGAATACCTAAACACATTTCACAGTGTAAGAACTTTTCTTATCCAGATCTGGATGGTCTTGATTATTTACTGCATACCCTCAATCTTTTAGAGTTTACCACTAAAATGTATATGAACTGCAGCTTCAGACTCATTATGAAACAAATTCTTCTGGTGCTAGGAAGCTGTACTAAAGGCCATATTCCAGAATCTTGTAAATAAATTGAAGCATCTTTTGCTTTTCTTTAGGCCAGTATTAAGTTAAAGTGATTATAAAACTCATGGCTGTTTCTGCAAAGGCAATGAAAGCCAGGAATCTGCCAATCTATCTAGCTGACCTTCTTGATATATTATCAGTGTCAGCTAACAGTTTCTGTGGTCAAGTGATTTGTTATTTTCCTTTACCTCTGTGTAAATCTGATACATGTGAAATATGCCAGACTGCCAGAACTGGGACAGTAAGTCCCCAGCTTCTAACTATGACAGATGCAGCGTGGGTGGTCACAGCATAAGTTTTCTCTAACCGTTACATTAACACACTTTCTCCTCATCCTTGTTATGTCAAAGCTACTTCACAGGTACAAAGACAGATATCTCCTGAAACAGCAGTGCTATATGACAGTGCTTAGAGTATAAATGTTTAAAGGGACAGTGCACAAAATTGTTTTAAATCATCAGTTTTGTATCTGCAGTGTCAATGTATTAAATGTAATATACAACTGCATGTCAGTTATGCAACAATATACATTTAATAAACCTCTTTCTTTTTTCTTGTTGCAGAGGCTACTTATGCCTGCATTGTAAATGACATGGGCTTGACAAAAAGCTATGGTTGCTAGAGGGATAAATCAAATCTATTTATCTCTTTGTTGACTTGTGTTAGACCCATTAGTCCAGTTTTCAATTTTCAGGGTAGACTTGTGGTGGTATTTGTACTGACTAGGGGGAATTTGGCCAATCACTAGGGGACTTCCAATATTCTTATTATTCAGCAAGTGCCAAGGCATCTTTTAAATCCATGTGATCCACCAGCAGTTCAGATAGATGGGACCTTGGTTTAACATCTCATTCAAAGGATGGCACAGTCATGAGGACAGCAGCCATCCAGTCCTTTGCCCACATAAATGCTCCATTACATTGTCAGTACTGGAAAAAATTAATGCGAGGACCTGGTATGGGAAAACCCAGTCTTCTGATTTTCCAACAACAAAAGCAACAATGTCAGATCTCTTTGCACAAAGGCAAGACAGACTTTAGAGAAATGACCAGGAACAAATGAGTTCAAGCAGTCCTAATATGCCATCAAGATGTATGGTACAGTTTCACGATTATAAAGAATTGCAGCTCATGGCACAGTAAATACTATGACTAATAGCATCAAAGCCCACATGATGAAAATAAGGGGAAAACTGAGGCTTTACCTCTTGCTCAGTGAGATGGATACAATGATCCTCACTGCTGGCATCCTAAATGACATGAGAATGAACCTACCAACCCAGAAATTTACTAACAAATGGCTGTTAGGCCTCTTTCTTCAAATCAGGAATTTCTTGGGAAAGCCCAGGCATACCTCTCAAGCCTCTTAGAGCAAGAAATCTGGACAAAGTCATAAATAATGAGGGGACAAAGACTCAGAAAACAGGGACACTTTTGAAATACTGCTCTTACAAACTTAGAAAACTGACAGAATAACAGGTTTTGCATTAGCATGAATTTTCTGATGAATATGAAGTCTGAAACTCAAATGTCTGTCATTTTCTGACTTCAACCCTCAATGATTTAACAGAAAACTACAATTTTGTGAGAAACAGGGCATAAATCTGGACATTTTGCAAAAATCTGTACAGTTGAGAGGTTTGAGCCCAGGCAATTCTGAGGTGAACAGCAGAAAACATCAATAGTAAAAGGAAAGGCTGTTGCATAATGCCAGAGGATTCTAGTTAGTGCCGGAAGAGAAAAAAACATAAAAAATGGTAACAGAACATTCAGTCACAATTACTGTCTGAATTTCTGGAAAGTTCCATTGTCCCTCTCAGCTGGCAGTGTACAAACTGTTCTCCATCTTCTTACTGTCATCTTGCCTATTTTACATTACTGTACTCTGGGATGGGCAGAAAACACCATCAATATATTTTAACCAACTTTGCTGTTTATATTCCTCCATTCTGTTTCATATTTACCTACAAGATATGATAGAAATCAGACTTTGCTATAATACCAGTGTAATGTCACAATGATGAAAGATTTCACATTTCAGACTTTGGAAATGCCATGGACTATTCACAACACTCAGTATAAATAAATACTCCATCTTCATTTCTTGTACCTTCAATGTCCTTTCTGCGTTTCTGACACTGCTAAAAGCTCCAAACCACACACTATGCAAAGCAGTATGCATTAAACATTTACTAACAGTTTCTTGTTTTGACATGCTGATGCTCTGTTTTAAGCTTTATTCTGTGGAGCCCTCTGGTGTTACTTCAAACCATTATAAACAAAAAGAGACAAAATCTTAAAAGATCCTAATAATCTTCTACTGTGTGTAACTCATAGTGCCAGACTGTTTATGACAGAAAAACATAAACAAACCCTTCACTGATTAACGGACACCACCACAATAATGCATTATGCAAATTCTGCTGTTACACGTGACTTGGAACATGCATTTAACAAAAAGCTTGCTCAGTAACATGACTAACAACAAAGAATGCCTGCAAACAAAAAGCAGATATAATCTTAATAACGACATTGGTGGAAAATGTGTAGGAAGAGAACCTTCTACATGGTTTTTGGTACTTCCTGTGCTGCTAAGTTAGGTGACAAATACAGATGAATGAACTCTGCTGTCAACAGACATGGGCAGATTTTATCATATGAGGCATGTAACTTTTTCTTGCTTCAGCCAAGTAAAGCAGAAGGATATACATTTATTAACTGTGCTTTTTGACACACATGGAGACATTTTATAGCTCCATTCAGAATAAGACTTCTCCCTCGTAGGGTTCAGAACTTGCCACTGATCGCTGTGACTATGGTAGTACACATATAATGACAATCTGCCTGTGCTTATCACATGGCCATATGGAGGGTATACACTTTTACACTTCTTGTGGTGGCATGCTTATAATCAGGGCACTTGTCTACTGAGACTATATATCAGACTACTCAACCCATTCTATAAAAGCTGCTGCAAAGTCTTCAAGTCATAATAGCTTTAAGGTGTTATATACCTATATGGGTTCTTTATCAGTGACTAAAAGAAACAATAAAACATCAGCTTTCTACAAGTACACTAAGACAATAATTTAATCTACTTTTGAAAGTGGTACTGTTTTTGTAGGTATTGTTGTTTTGCTCACTGGAACAAGACTTCATGCAGTTCCTGAATAAATATATTCATTGCTCTTTTTGGCAACTCCTAGCTCACTGCAGGTTGGGGTAATAACTCTGAACTGTCACGAATTTTGTAAAATGTCCATATTTATATTTTCATCATAAAATTTATGGTATTCTGGCACATCATTGATGATTTAAGTTATTACATAATCACAGACATTTATATTTCACATTTCACATCCTTTAGAAAATGCATGTTAATGCAAAACCTGTTAATCTAGCAACTTCCTACATTTATAAGGGCAACCTATTGGCATGGCTACTCCAATATGCTGCAGGACTGATGCACAGCTACGAACAGAAATGTAACTTCAGGTAAAAGCAAATCTTTCAACCACAACAGCTGGAGCTGACAGGATAACTCTCAAAAGTCCCCATTTTCCTACAAATTTTTGCTTTTTTCCCTCAGGAAATGTATTATTTTTTGGAAAAACTGTTAAGGGTTACAGTGATTAAATAATGCCACATATTAAAGTTACTGAGAGCTACTTTTTCAGAAAATGCATTTTCTCCTATGTTATCAATTTTTTTGTATGAAAAGGATATTTATGAAGTGTCTCCTTGATTGCTTCTGGCTATACTCTTAATTTTCAGGATAACCTACAGATGTCAAGGTTGCTGGATGGGTTCAGCCAGACAGAAAAAGGTTGTAAATGATTAAAAAATGCACACAATCTGCACTGGATCACAACAGTGAATGGTTGAAAACAGAGAGTGGAACAGAGTTTGCAAAAGTGTGTGCATGTCTGAAAGCCAAGTTTCAAACACTGAAATGGTGCACAGAATGGATGTACACATTCTGTCTTCTACAGATCAGTAAAATAATTTAGGGATTAATCATAAGCAGTGACCTAAACATAAAAGATACAACACAAAATGCAAACCAAACTTGTATACTTGGCAAACAAACAGAAGCAGAAAGTGTTGTCACTCAGTAAAGCCTCAACTGCAGTAGTGGGTTCTGGCTCTTTACAAACACACCTCGAAATGTAAACGGGAAAAAATAGTCCAAAGACAGGTAAGAGCTCCATTGTGTGCATTACACTAGGAGACAAACACTGTAATAAATTGTTATATATTAACAGAAGGAAGAGAGAGAGATGAGTACTTGATGTATCCCAGGAAAAGAGTGAATACAAATGTAAACATTATGCCAAAGAAACGTCTGAAAAGGGAAGAAAGAGCACGGCATAAGAATGACCTAGAGCAATGTGGGAAAGTGTTACTTCACTTAAGGTGTGCTGGTTGTGCTGTATGTAAGCATCACTGTAGCAAGAGCAACGCAGGGGTGGAGGTGGCAACACAGGGATTCATGAGCATCACTGTGAGTGAACAGCAAAACTGCTAATGATTAAAAAGTATCTGGAGTTGCAATAGGGTATTACATATGCAAGCCTTGTCTGAACACTTGTTATGTGCTAACACATTAAACATGTCAGTTTCAGTAATTGGGTGTCTAAAATGGGCAGCAATAATGTTTCATCCTGCAATGCACACAAAAAATAGATATAAATGAGGAATGCCTCTGAAATACAGTGTTCTTAGCTGAAGAATTCTAAACTGCATATATTGTTCACAGTTGAAAACTAGTCGATGTGATGAGACTTTTATCTGAGCCCTGAGACCAACAGGGCAAAACTGAGGAGAAACCCCTGATCATAAAGAGGCTAGAAGTACTTCATGTAAATTAAATGAAATGCACTGCATTCAGTTTCATAACTCAGAAAAACACAGCACCTGTGTAATATAACAAGGCTCTGGAAAAACCTGTGAAAAGACAAGAGTCTACGTCAGAACAACGAAAAATCTAACTATCGAACGCTCACACGAGCGAATAATCAGGAACTCAAAATCGTTATTGTGGGGGGCTGTGCCCCCACACCCACCGCTAAATATATATTCCTACTCTGAGATCACACTACAGTGAGGAAAGGAAAAATATTCCGATCTTCACTGCACTGCGATCCCAAAAAATCAATATCGAATTCCTGATTTTTTGCTCATGTGAGCACTCGACAATTTGCGTTTTTGTCGTTCTAAAATAGACCCAAAAGATATATATTAAATTAGTCACGTACAACTTGTAACTGGTTTGCAACAAATCTACTGCTTCGATCCCAACTTTTCCAGCTTCTGAAAGAAAACTCCTGTCCTTCTCTTTCCTCTAGCTCACTTAGACAGCCTCTGTCATATAAACTTTGACTTAATAGCCACTCAGGGCCTCACTTGCAAGCACCTAAAACCATACTTCCGTGCTCTAACCACTCCCTTTCTACCCATGGACCCAAGCTTTAGATGGATTTTCCCTCAAAGATCTCTGTAACTACTCCTCCTTTTGGGCACAACTTAAAGAACATTTTCACAGCACAAGCTGCTTGTAAATGCTCTGTTTCCTGGCACATATACTAATCTCCTAATCTCAGACACATACTGCCTATCATTTTCACTTTGGTATCTCTCTTATCCTAACATCTAACATGTTGCTACTCTAACCGATGCAGATATTGTATACAGTGGTTTCTGTTCACTGCCTTCTTAAATTGTTTCTTCTATTGCATATTAACTATTCCTTTGTTTTTAGTCTGCTCTTTTATTATATAAATTATTTTGTATCCTTCTACTTCTGAATAGAGATTGAAACTGGTCAAATGGGATCAGTGCTCTACACCAGCTAACAAACTGTATAAAACAAATAAGCACTTAATTTTAGTGCTTCTGTCAATTTCTTGAACACTGCTTAAGAAAGTTAAAATAAATAATAAACAGAAAGGATCTTGACAAAACAAACAACCACATGTAAAGACAGGTTCACTCATCTTTATCAAAGTATCACTGGAAATATGTAGATTACACCATAAAAGTTTAATATCAAAATCTTAATTGTGTCAGCCAAGTGTTGTTAAAATAAATGAATATAGCAAATCAGTTACATTCAAATTACCCATTAAGAACATTGTTTGAGCCATATCATATTAAAACATTCCATAGTTCTAACCTTTTCGTGTTCTCCTAACTTGAAAAACATAACTGATTTTTCCATCTTGCGCAATGTTTTACTTAACTCCTTTACTGTAAAACTTTCATTAACACTGAAAGTATCCAGACCTACTGTTTCTAAAATACTTTAATTCTAACATCCTCATTTATTGCGTATCCAGTAATACATATGGGTGATTTTCCCAAAATGTTTTCTGTATATAAACAATATGACAGAGGATTCTATTATAATAACTGTCAAGTGCAACTTCAAATTTATATTACATTAATGCTGACTTCACATGTTGGTTTTTTATGAGACATATATTTTTACTTTTTTTTTTTTATTATTATATATTTAGCATAGAATTTGAAGTACTTAATGAGTCTGATTGGTTTCAAAATTTTCCAATAACTTTTTTATTTTTTCCAATAAAGTTAATAAGACTCGCTTGGACAGAAGCTTTCTCTTTAAATAATTTAATTATTAGATATTTAATCCACATTTTTTGAGTACTGTGCTTTTCATAACGTATGTCATCAATTCTAAATTGCAGTCTTTCCACCAAACCCTGAACACTTAAAAAAATGAATAAATCTTACTTTACATTCAGATTGTGAATTTCAAACAGAATTTTCATTTGTTTTCATCCAGACTTGTTACCACAAACTGATAAACTGTTTCACAGAGCAGAATAGAAATGTACCTTAGAGCAAAGTGCGAAACAACTCAAGTATGCATTGTTTAATTTTAAAAGCAATAAAGTAACCCTCACATAGATTACATCAGGAAATCTGCAGCAGGCAAGCATGATGACAAAGCGTAACAAATAACCAATTCATTTTGTGAAAAATATGTACCTAGTCACAGTGCCAAGACACAATATAAAGCTAACTACATGATTTTAGCTCCATCCAAAGTAGGGTTTAACTTGAGAATTTCAAAATAATTCTGCATAGTTTCCTGTGTCTCATGCAAGGCATCCATAATGAGTGGCAGACGCTTAAAATGGCAACTATATGCAGTGTAAATGTACACCCTAACAAAACACGCCACATATCAGTTTTTCTTTTTGTATGGCCCCCTGTTTAAAAAGAAAACTTGAGACAGCCATTAGCTCCCACTTTAAGTGCACTTAAAGTCAGTTTTGAAATTAAAGTGTATTATTTTTCCTGGATGTGTTTATTAATTATTCATATAATATACCTCAATGACTCAACATGTAGTCAGTGTTTTTATGGCAATGCACCAAACAAGTGCATGCACACCATAATAACGACAGGGTAAATGATAACTATGGTACAGACTAACCAAATATGCTAGTGTTTTACAGTGTAATGATTCATAAAAAAATGTTACAGCTGTTCCGAGTTCTCCCTTGATGCCAGAACCCTCTAGCTCCACTACTCCTATCCAAAGCATGTCCTACATTCCTAACAAGTCCCAGAAGAAATTATTACCACTTATATGTAAGTCGCTGTCCTGTTTGATTCTCAGCTAGAGCGTCTTCTGTGTGGAGACATGCGTGAATGGGCGTACCTTCGTTAAAGGCTGTGCGTCAGGCCTGGCAAGCCGGTACGTAAAAATCAACTGCCAACCATTAGCAGACCGGAGTTCCGCTGTGGCAACCCCTAACCGGGAAAAGCCAAAAGACACAAAAAAATATGGTAAGCCCATAGGCATGTGAGTTGCACATTGGTGAGTGACCACACAATATCTATCAACTCAGGAGTGGTATTGCTACACCGGTCAGCCTTATGTTTTTTGCTATACTCCCAGATACTTTGAACTTACTGTGATGACTTGAATGATACCATGGTTAGTGGAACTGCCTCCTATATTACCTTCTCCCTTGTCTGTCTATAAACAGTATTCCTACCTTCCCCCAATGTGGCCTGTCCAAACAAGATTCCTCCTTTCTTTTTTAACATAAGTCTGGGCATCTTACTAAGTTTGTCTTCACATCCTGCCTTCTCCAAATTCCTTAACACTCTGTTGTACACTTCTGACTAGCATGATGTCTCTTTTTCTGCATGGCTATCCAAACTGCACACAAAAACTCCTGTGCAGCCTTACCAGTGTCCAGTACAATGAAATGAAAGGCCAGCATAAACATCTCTATTATATCATGAATACATCCATATCCTTTTCTCCCAATGTCATACTCAAGATTAACACAGCAAGAATATATGTTTCTTTTAATTTCCTGCACCAAAGTGCAAAAAAGTGTAGTTTTACATTCCAAATGGCATGAATACAGGTGTAGTGCTGGTCAGTGCACCTCTATATGAAGACCATCTCGACCATGTGTGACCACTGTATCAATCACTATATCTCCAGTGTGTAAGGTGATCTTATTCTGCAAACCTAGGGACATACCTGACAGATTTACAAGCTGGACTAGTCCCAACAGTAAAGAAACCCTGTAAGACTCTATTTTCCATATGGCTTCCCTTCGACAGCCACCCTACTTATAATCCTATAGCTAGTTAGAAGAAACAAAAAGTCTCCTGTTGCTTGATGATTACTTGGGTGATCTCAGTTGTATGTCACTATTAATGAATCAGTCAACATACACAAGAATACCATTTGTTCATCATACACCATCACCGAAAGGTAAGCAGAAATGGTTCCAGCAACTTGAATGAGGAGTGGGATTTGCATACAAAAGGTTCAACAGATGTTAACATATGTGCCTGACTTTTAGGTCTTCATCCTGTATCTGCAGCATGACTCCACACCAAGCAGTTAGCAGGAAAATCATAGTCCAGGCCAAAGAAAGAAGTGAGTCTGCTGACTGAAACTAATGAGGCACATAATGATTGGCAAATCTTAGAAAATCTCTCATTTTGTAGCAAGGCTCTGTAAAAATCTGCTGCTGTTTCAGCTTTAACTGTACCTCTTCCTTACTCTCTCAAATTCTCACAGCTAATGTCAGATACTAAGCTAACATCCTGTGTGGACTAACCAAACTGCATAATGGGGAAGTCCCATCATAGTCTTTTTTCTTTTTTTAATAATAAGAAAGAGAAGCACTTGGGTGGAGGGTAGAAGTTAGAAGAAATCATCCATAATCTTTTGCAAAATTAAGAAAATAATACTGTTTGTTTTCACAGGGTGAGGTTCCATTCCACGTTACACCACTTATTAAGTTCTACTTGACCTTAACTAGCAAACTGCCTATTTCCTGGGTTATCTAATTATAGTAATTTTACCTTTTAATGACTACTTGCTGATCAGGAGTGTTGGCTTCCACAGGCACTTTGCTGCTACTACATGGGTCACAGATGCAAGGGTAAAAGCAAAATGTATTTTTATCTGTGATCGAATATTCATTTGTTAGAACAGAAAAAAGCCAGTACAGCTAATTGAAACTCTGATAATCGCACATAAAGGCTTTTTCTTTGTATGAGATTGTGATTTCAGTGGCGAATGGGGAATTTGCCCTTTCCCTACTGTAGTATGAATTTTCAGCTGGTATGTATAGATAATTTGCAGGGAGCATGAGTACTTCGCCCTGAAAAACTTGCTAGATTACTTGTGGTCTGATATTATGAGTATACGACCTACGGTCATACATTCATACACACACACACACACACACACATATATATATATATATGTATACACACACACACACATATGTACAAGGGTAGTGTGACAGCGGTGAGGTCTGTGATGGGAGTGACGTTGTTTGCAATGGTGATGGACAGGTTGACAGACGAGATCAGACAGGAGTCCCCGTGGACTATGATGTTTGCAGATGACATTGTGATCTGTAGTTAGTGTAGGGAACAGGTGGAGGAGACCATGGAGAGATGGAGATATGCTCTAGAGAGAAGAGGAATGAAGGTCAGCAGGACTAAGACAGAATATATGTGTGTGTGAATGAGAGGGAGGATAGAGGAATGGTGAGGATGCAAGGAGTAGAGGTGGCGAAGGTGGATGAGTTTAAATACTTGGGATCAATAGTTCACTGTAATGGTGAGTGTGGAAGAGAGGTGAAGAAGAGAGTACAGGCAGGATGGAGTGGATGGAGAAGAGTGTCAGGAGTGATTTGTGACAGACGAGTACCAGTGAGAGTGAAAGGGAAGGTCTACAAGAGGGTAGTGAGACCAGCTATGTTATATAGGTTGGAGACAGTGGCATTGACAAAAAGGCAGGAGTTAGAGCTGGATGTGGCAGAGTTAAAGATGTTAAGATTTGCACTGGGTGTGATGAGGGTGAACAGGAATTAGGAATAAGTATATTAGAGGGTCAGCCCAGGTTGGAAGGTTTGGAGACAAAGCCAGAGAGGCAAGATTACGTTGGTTTGGACATGTGCTGAGGAGGGATGCTGAGTATATTGAGAAAAAGATGCTAAGGATGAAGCTACCAGGTTACAGGAAAAGAGGAAGGCCTAAGATAAGGTTTATGGATGTGGTGAGAGAGAGAGGACATGAAGGTGGTTGGTGTGACAGAGCAAGATGCAGAGGATGGGAAGAAATGGAAAAGATGAACCACTGTGGTGACCCCTAACGGGAACAGCTGAAAGAAGATGATGATGATACGCACGCACGCACACACACACACACACACACACACACACACACACACACACTGTGTGTGAGTGATTGCCAGTGGAAATGACACAATGTAGATTCGCATATGTATATGCATATATCTTTAAACAAACCTGTATTCAACCAAAATGTTTTTGGGACACAGGAAGAAACCAACACAGGCAAGGGCAAAACATAAAGACTCCACACAGACAGTGTCCAGAGGTCAGAAAAGAACCTCAAAATTCTACAGTCCTTGCTCGTTAATCACCGTGCTGCGCCTCCTTCTGGTAAACAACCATTTTGTTTCCGTCTTTGATATTTGTAACATATATGGTCTTAAAATATTAGGGAGATTAAAATAATTTTGCTAAACTAGTATCAATTTGAGCAATCTAAAATTAAGTCAAAATAAAAGCCTGAAAAAATAAATGCAAGTATACTTTTTTCCAAAGTATAATAGTTAACAAAATGAAAACAAAAGGGTGTGCTAGCAGCATATATAAAAATAAAACACAACAGGACCTTGTAAATGTAAAGTACTGCTACAAATCACCCCCTAGTCTGTAAATGATAAAAAGTTGTCTGAGCTGAACAGTCTTTGACCCGTGCCTTCTACCCAAAAGACACACGTATCATTCAGTCTCAAAAATGTGTGGTTATAATATTAGTAAAATAGTGTGCTCCTAAAAATTATCTGCATCAGTAATGAAGGGAAATTTTAGAAGATTTATGATGACTACATCTAAGAAATTAGCAATTAATCCCAGAATGAAATGCACCAGATAATGTTAAGTATGAAAAAATCTGAACATTTTGAAATGCTATACAAGAATATAATTTGTGTTTTAATAAGACTTTATCAAAACATGCTGAAGACTACAATCATAAACCAAATTATGCAGCATCTAGTATATATTGTGTGTTGGTTAATTAAGAAAATAATGAAAGCAATCACTATCTTAAAGTTCTTTGCCAAACAGTTTTAGCATATCACTTTATGTGCATTATACCTTTGCTATAAATAACATTTTTCATAATGCTTCTTCCTTCTTCCAAAATAACATCAGGATGGGATTAAAAAAGGCAAGTGCTATAAAATTTCTAAAAAGCTGACAAGAGAAATATGAACCTTGCATTCTGAAATTATTAAATGTTGCACACTGTGTAAAATGCACCAGCCAGCAGGATAGGCTGTTGTCAGTGTTGTAATAAGGGACAAAGCTGTGAATATCTATACAACAAAGCACCCCCTTATGAAGAAAGTGTCACTTGCTCAAAGTGCATTTGGACATATCTTGTCACTGCTTGAACCCCACCAACTCTCCTTCATAAAAATCATTCTGGTGATACAGAGTCACTCCATTCTAATAACACCATTCATTGTCAGTACCCACTTTGACCACTTCAGTATCCAAAAGCTGAAAGCTATTAACAAGTAAAAAATATAAGGCATGAAAAAATCTAGGACAGGATGCTACTTTATAACAAAATTTATGGAAATTGCAGATACACCCAGCAGTAATTATGAGAATAACCAACTCAACTATTCACTTTTCTAATAAGATGTTAGGAAGTAGAACTAGTAGGTACAAAATCATCCTGTTAATCTTGTTTTGATGTGTACGTACTGTGTTAATACCTTTATGAATGTACTAAAGCCGTTAATGTACATTGTTGCCTTCTAACTCAATTGTTAATATACTGGATAAAATAAACCACAAAACGGTGTACTATGTAAACTTGAAAATAAAAAAATGCCGCACCAAAAGTCCCAGCCATATGTTTATTCACCACAGTTTGAGCGCTTTCATTCCAAAACACAGGAACTTCTTCAGAAACTGTACCAGAGTAACTTCCTTCCTTTTAAAGACTCTGAAAGAGTCTCCATTCCTGGACCAGCAATATTTAAAGAAACACACACTCTTAAATACACACTTAAAAGTAGGCTTAACAGATATTAAATTGTTAATGCACTGAAGTGATGTGCCTTACTGATTGCATATACATGCTGGTAAATTCTTGTATTTAAAGGTCCAAAAGTTAAATACAGGCTGGGGGAGCAGCCCAGATTTGTTTTTATAACAAAAACTTCAAAACATTATTTGAATTTAGTGGAAGCTGCAAAAGTAAATTTACTTAAAACTGGGGGATGAAACGGTGTGGAGCATGAAAGCAGTATAGATTCATTCTAGAAAGCAGTAGTTTCCCAGTACATGGTTTTCCAAGACTGATTACAGTCAAAGGCAGATTTGATTGGAACACAAAAGGGGTAGTATGCATTGCCTTCTGCTCATCTTGCCCAGCATGTTATGTTGGTAAGGCTGTTGGACCTTTAAAGACAAGAATTTACCAGCATGTATATGCAATCAGTAAGGCACATCAATTCAATGCCCTTTATAAACATTCATTGCAATGTGATAACTTTAAAAAAGTTTTCTTTCATCATTTTGGAGAAAGCAGAACACTTCAAAAGAGGTAGTGACTGGGAAACATTTGTTGAAAAGAGAGAGCTCCACTGGCAAATTTTACTGAACGCCACCCCCACCCCCCCAGGCATTAATGCTTCAATATCTATTACACCTATTTTGAAAATGAAATCTATTTGCCTGTATTAATGTGGCAAGATCAAGGACATTTGTAATTTTCAATACTTTTATATGTATTTTTTATGACATCCACCAACTTTTTTCATTTTAGTCTTATGAAAGCTTTTAAATACATATATTTTTATAGATTAATTACTTGAAGGAACATTTATTGACATATATTTATTTTATGCAATAATTTTATGTAAGTATTTTTTGTGTGTGTACTTCTAGAGCTACCTTTAAGTGTGTATTTAAGAGCGTGTGTTTCTTTAAATATTGCTGGTCCAGGCATGGAGCCTCTTTTTGAGTTTTTAAAAGGAAGTCATTTACTCTGGTACAGTTTATGATGACGTTCCTGTGTTTTGAAATGAAAGAGCTAAAACTGTGGTGAATCAACATTTGGCTGGGACATTTGGTGTGGCGTTTTTTTTATTTTCAGTTGTTAATATGTGCATCTAGGCTTTGGCCAAAGTCACGTCTGAAAACTGTCTTCACTAACACAGTTAACAAATTTAAATAAATAAAATATCATTTGAAACTGAAGAACCTAATAAAAGCCCATGCATATTCAGCAAATATTTGCAAACTCTATACAGATGCCATCAAAACCTGGAATCAAACCAGAGAACCAAGAACTGTGAAACGGGAAGAGTAACTGTGTTTCACTCTTCTAATTCATCATTTCTTTATTTTTATTTCTAGTTCTTCAAACAACTGACCTCAGATGTCTGGAAACTGCACAACTGCTACTCATTCATTCATTTTATCAAAGGCAGTGAACTCCATAATTTACATGCTCTGCTCTGTCCTGCAGTCCTCACATACCGTTACTGACCCCTCATGCAGTATACCATGCAGCGGCAGTGTGCATGTACTGCTGTAGACAGCTAAGGTTAAAAGAACTTTCAGAACCTGGATCACATGGGCTATCACTGCACTAGAAAGCAGTGCTGCAGAGATGAATCTCTAAACCTCTCCCCAAATAGCCACTGCTCACCTTTAGCACCTAATTCCACCCCTTCCTGCAGTCCCTTCATCAGTGAACCAACAGAACTGCTGCTGCAAACTTTGTACCTGTCTATGTTGTCTGCTTACTTCTACTAATTCATAACAAAGCCCTAGAAAGTCCAGTGCTCTGTCTTTGCAGAAGTACTATAAGACATAAAATCTACTTCCCTACCCCCATGAAACTGTCTGCAGAATTACAATATCAGTATTTCCTAGTTAAACTGTAACAGTAAATATTTCCTATTCCCATATTGCCTCTTTCCCGCAGTCATTTGCTGGACAGAATATAAAACTTCCAGCTTAACTACCATTTGGAAATGTCCAAAGTATCCATCTGTGAGGCCTTATATTTGTAACATAAACTCAATATATTTATTTATACGAACTGTTATTAAAAATAGTGACTATTTTATTTCTAAAATGAAGGTTTCTGTATATCATTTAGTGGTTATTTATGGAGCACTGTAATTGCCTGGCACATAATGTTTGCTGCTTTAAGATACAAACACATATGTATAGTGTTGTTAAAGTATACACTAAGTCCAAGACAGCACTGCATTACAAAAGTGCCCTTGTCTGAGGTACAACAAGCCATCTTAGAATTTATATATTCAAATGCACCAGGATTAGGGAAGGGAAGGGGGGTTTGTCCCCTAAAAAAAACAATTTTTACTTGTTTAATAAATTTAGATGCTGCCTCTTTTCTCCTGTAATTAATTCTCAGCTTAGTGTTCACACTTTTTAGTGCTGAATATATTTGCTGGGAACGTCTGCCACATAGCCATTACTTATACAGTATGCAAGTAGGTGGATGGAAAAATGTCCCTTACTCAGCCAAGATCCATCTCATAAAGAAATAAGAAAAAATGAATAATAATTAATATCAATGACATACAGTAACATAATCAGCATACAAGACATTACATTCCTTGACCATCCTGGTTAGAACACCACCATGGAACTAACTATGCAGAAATTACAAGCTCCGGTAACTCCTGCAAAACATACACATCTGATCTGAAACAACAGACAGGCCTTTAATTAAGACAAGAATGTCTTAAATGGATATGGTTCTCGTATGGAAGGGAACTGAAACATGGACCACTTAATGAAAAAGGCATGACTGGTACTTACAGTGGACAAAGCAGTGCTCAAAAGGGGTACCAAGGAAATGTGCAGACTTGTACAGAACCCATACAATAATAGTTTTACCAGAAGTGTTTAAAATTTTCAAGTGCAGCTTTATGTTTCAAGAAAACCGTTACTGAAGTACTCACTGCTTTGGGCAAGTGCGCACCCAAATATAATTGTTTTTTTTACTAAGGAAAAAACATATCTTTAGGTAAAGGAATCACAGCTTTGTCACTGCAGCAACAAACCAGCTGTCCATCCACTGCCTAATGCACTTGTCCTGGTGAGGCCATGGTGGGATTAAGTTGAGCAGGACAGACAAGACATCCCTATCACCAGTAAAATTCTCAACTTATCTGATGGGGACCAGACATTCTGAGGGAAGATGTGAAAGATCACTTCTTCAGTACATTCTGTGTCTGCCTTCAAGATTCTTTTCAGTAAGCTGCGTCTGGTACATCTCCAGGTGGAGGTGTCTGTAGGCCTTATTACTAATTACCCAAAATGCCACTTCTGACTTGTCCCAGTTTAGAAGTAGCCCTACTTCAGCATCTTCCATGACTGCAAGCTCTTATCACAAGAAGTAAGTTCTGCAGCCCTGTGAAGATATTCAGTTTTCATGCTTATTGTATCTGCACTCTTATCCTTCCATTCACTGTCTAAAGGTCATGAGCACAGGTGAGGAAGGGGACATAGACTGGCCTACAGACACAGACATTCATTCTGTGTCTCAGCTCTCCCTTCAGCTGTAGACCGCTGCACATTGTGTGCATTTATGCCACCAGCATATTGATCAAAGTCTAGCTCCCTCCTCATCTCACTCATAATCAAAATATTCAGACTTCTAGGCAGCCAATACCTTCCCAAACTATTAAGTTATTTAAAAATCTCAGTCCTGCCACACCTCACCATGTTGTGCCCTACCTTATCATGCTATGTATTGTTATACATTGTATGCTATATCTATCAGCCTTTATATGACTGCATGTTGATAACTGCAGATGAGCAAAACCTCTCTGTAGTGCTTTATATGTATTTCATTAGAATAAGTTTTAGCGTATTGAGTCAATTTGAATCCATGTTTTATACAGTATAATTATTCTTCAATGTAGGTTAGATGTGGACAATACTTTGTTTTTGTAATATTTGGTAATGTACATAGATAAAAAATAACTAATAGTTATTTAATGCTGAGTTCATTAATATATACTACTGAACACTTTGCTGTAGTCATTGTTTGTACTACAGAAAAATCTTATATGTGTATATATATATATATATATATATATATATATATATATATATATATATATATATATTCAGACATCTCCACTTATGGTAACTGCTTCCAGTCACCAGCAGGGAGCACTCTAGTCTCTCCTGAAAGAGAACCATGACTTGATTTGGAGATGCTGATTTTCATCCCATCCATTTGAAATTCATCTGTGAACTGCAAACTGTGTTTGCACATAACAGAGCTGACGTGACTATATTAAATGAATAAAACACTTAAGGACATCTGCACCATGAACCCATGTACCTATTCACTGCTTCCAAACAGCACCTTCTTTATTCCACAAAAAGATCCCAGATCTAGCTGTTTCTCCCTTTCTATAGCATTTCTATGCCACATAGCTTTCCCAACACTTATAGTGCTCCTCAGTGAAATCCTAAAAAATTTTATTTAGGAATTTGTCTCCCTGACTTCTACTTTGTATCGGTAATCATGCCTCAAAGTATTTGCCTTGAAAAAGCAGAGACAGTAATATAGCTGAACTACCTTTCCCTATCCATTACAACCAGTGCCACCACCTACTCATTTTTGGAGGAGTCAGAGATTACTTAGGGTCTAGTCTTAAAAAGCACATGAGTTAAAATGCCAAATAAACATACTTTTAGTAGGCACATGGAGTGAGTGAGTGGGGTCATTGCATTTAACTCAGGAAAGAGACTGCAGAAAATGCTAACCATTGTGCTGTATTTGAACAAAGTTACACTACAGTAGGTTTAAAAGATGACAAAGAACACAAGTGTGTGTGTGTGTGTGTGTGTGTGTGTGTGTGTGTGTGTGTGTGTGTGTGTGTGTGTGTGTGTGTGTGTGTTTGGACAAGTTACTCAAATTCTGTAAATCTTCATTATATTCACTCTAGAGTTTTTAAGTTGAGGAATGATTTATGTGAACATGTTCTAAACAAAATCATTATTTTTCTTTAAATCACTATGCAATGAAGCAAGATGCACAAAACAATACTGCAAATTATGAACACATAGTTGTCTTCCACCATTATGTCTGTGCCAAAGTGTTGCACCGCACTGCATGCCATATCACCAAACATGCTGTAATTATGCCTCCCTAACCATTTTTTCACTGTGCACACAGCAGCAAACACAAACCACTAAAAGACAGCAACTGATTAGCTGTTCTCTCATCCAATTCCTAGCAACTTAAATCTGTCATAAACCTTGCGCTATTGGCACGATCAGATATGCAAGGCAACATTTGTCTTAAATATTTACATCAATCGAAACAGTTCAGCTTTGATTTGTATGCACACAAATTTTATAGATTTTTTTGCATTCCCCCCAGTAACCTTTTCCTCTGAAACATGCACACACCATTTTGCAGCATTTTTCTCATAGGTTTGGTGTGCTGTTTACTGTAAAATGTCAGAAAAGTCATATTAAACTGTAAGAAATGCCAATACTGCTCTATCAGCATGATTTTCCTCCAAGTCTAATTCCATATTTTGTTAACCATTTAACTAATTAGTCATGCATTTTTTTGCTGTGCTCTTACTCACCCAAAAGCTGAGCATCAGTTACTCCTGGTACTTGCATACATTCTCTGGGTTGCAAAAGGTAGCTGTTCACCCCCCCCCAAGACTTTTTTAACATATTTTGAGTCAGCAAGGTGTCCCACTGCATAGTCAACCTGCTACTCTGAAAATGTTTTGTATTATTTTCCTCACACGCCCCCCCCCCCCAAACCGACACACAATCCTGCTACTTTGCATACAGTGTACAATGATATATTTTGTGGGATCTGCAGACACCTGCCAATGTATCCCCATCATTGTGTTGGGGTCATTATATAATGCCCCCCTCCACCAAGGGTTCTGCAGCAGCAACCTGCAGGACAGGCAGCCAGCTCCTCAGTGTAAGTAGCCTAGGTACCATCTTCATTTCTTCTAACTCCAGTGCAACCTGTTTTTAATTTTTTTGGTATTAACACACATGCATAAAACTTTACACTTCAACTTCTCTGTTATATGGCTGTTGGATTACTTCATGTCAGTCCACTCTTGTATGTTCTGCCATATGTTTACACATGATATTATTACAAGGAGTATTACTTTATACTCTTAACAAGATACATCATCAGGATAGATCTGAATAAAATTAAGAAGCACCAGACTTCACCTGTGTCTTTAAGTTTCCCTTAACATTGATATATATACTAGTATTCATGGTTTTATAGCTGCAAACATAAATGTTACTTGAACCGGTTTTATCACTGTTTTAATTCTTCTTTCAAATTTATAGTGACTAATAATACAAGTATTAAGGAGAAGCGGAAGGGTAAATCAAGAATCAGACACTACATTTTAAATGATGTAAGCGCATTCATCCGTATTTATTAAAACAAACTTCTTTAGACAACAAGAGCAAAGTAAAAAACAAGTTTAAATAACCCTCCATTAAATCATGTCACCCAAAAGGAAATTACATCACTAAAACAAATATTTAGAAATAGCACCATCTTGGGGTTCCCAGACTGAACTACAACTAAATAAACACTACATTCATAAAAGTACCTGACTACTATATAGTATGATAGAACAGAAAACACATTATACTGAAAAACAACCATAAACACCATCACATATAAACACTTAAGACCAAGAATGTTACCTATCCAGTGCCTTCAATTTTAATAAGCACTGTACTGAGCATGTATCATTCAACCCAGGAAAGTTATAAGCATTTAATCGAACTTGACACTTAAGTCCACAGTGTTCCAGTTTAAGAGTCCAAGGATCCCCTCTTTCATAAAACAAAACTTGCTCAATTATTTTGAATTTAAAATGATGTTCTGGGAAGGTCATATGTCTGTCTAGGACATTATGAACATGCAATTTATTAATACTATAAATATGGTCATATAGTCGTTCTCTAAATCTGCGTTCTGTTTTACCTATAGAACAAGCACTTAAGCTAGATAAACAACACCTTTAAAGTTGCAGTTAAACCTACCCTTGATCTCATAATTGGTATTGCGGACCGTATAACTAATGCCAGTATCAACATATTTACAATAAGGGCAAGCTTTGCACTTATACATTTCCAGGGCATCTAGTTAAAGGAAATTTCTTAGAATCAAATGAATTTTTAGAATCAAATAAGTTTTTAAAATTGGTACCCTTCTTAAAAACACCCCTAGGATGATCACCCAATTTCTGTTTTAAATTAATATTGTCCAACAATAGGTTCCAATTGTTATATAAAATTTCCTTATGGTAAATAGCATCAATACTAAAAGGAGTAATGAAACTCAGACTAAAGCCAGTTGTCGATAAATTACTTTCTTGAACACTATGGTCACCAAACTTTCCAACCAGCACTCATGGTTTAAAATTAGTGTAAAGAACCCAGTCGATCTCTTACTTTGTACTTCATGAATTAACTGGTCCACTAAAAAAGATAGATACCATTGTTTAAGAAACATATCCCTTAAATTCCCGCACTCAATAAAATAGTCTTGTTCTAAACTGACCATCCTAGCCGCTCTGACCAATTGGCCTTTGACAACAGAGCATTTTTGGTGAAAAGGGGGAGCTAGAAAAATGCAAAAAAGAACTGGAATATGTACTTTTTCTAAAAATCTTCGAGGTATATCTAAAGTTTGCCTTGTCTTTCCTTAATTCAATATGTAAAAATGAAATCACATCAGAATTATAATCAGAAGTAAATTCTAGAAAATCAGTAGAATTATTAAAATATTCAAGTCATTCTAAACCTGTATCAGCATTACCCTTTATGATGATAAAAATATCATCCAGGTAATGGGTGTAAAAAAAAATCTTCTCTCTAATAATAGGGTTCGTAAATAAAAACTCATGTTCCCACATGGCCATGACAACATTAGCAAAACTGGCCCACATGGTGAACCCATAGTGACCCCTCTTTTTTGTTAGAAATACTGGCCATCAAAATATAAGAAGTTATTAGTCAAAATTAAATCTAATAATTCCCCTATTAGGCTTATGTTGTCATTGGTTGCTCCTTTCCTTAATAGAAAATCAGTTGCCCATTGAATTCCCAACTTGTGGGGGATAAATGTGTATAGATCTCTGACATCAACAGTTAGAACATTAAATTTGGCCTTAAATACAAGCTCATTGATTTTTTTCAAGGAAGGACCATGAATCTGTACTTTTTCTAAAAATCTTCAAGGTATATCCAAAGTTTGCCTTGTCTTTCCTTAATTCAATATATAAAAATGAAATCACATCAGAATTATAATCAGAAGTAA
Organism: Protopterus annectens; assembly: GCF_019279795.1. Lineage (NCBI taxonomy): Eukaryota > Metazoa > Chordata > Ceratodontiformes > Protopteridae > Protopterus > Protopterus annectens. The sequence continues at coordinate 115,591,703 of NC_056743.1, forward strand.
ATTCCAGAAAATCAGTAGAATTATTAAAATATTCAAGTAATTCTAAACCTGTATCAGCATTACCCTTTATGATGATAAAAATATCATCCAGGTAACAGGTGTAAAAAAAAAAAACTTCTCTCTAATAATAGGGTTCATAAATAAAAACTCATGTTCCCACATGGCCATGACAACGTTAGTAAAACTGGCCCATATGGTGAACCCACAGTGACCCCTCTTTTTTGTAAGAAATACTGGCCATCAAAATATAAGAAGTTATTAGTCAAAATTAAATCTAATAATTCCCCTATTAGGCTTATGTTGTCAGTGGTTGCTCCTTTCCTTAATAAAAAATCAGTTACCCATTGAATTTGCAACTTGTGGGGGATAACTGTGTATAGTTCTCTGATATCAACAGTTAGAACATTAAATTTGGCCTTAAATTCAAGCTCACTGATTTTTTTCAAGGAAGGACCATGAATCTTTACCAATGTGAGGTTCATGTTCGAGAAATCTTTTCAGCTTACTATCTACAAATTTCACACAAGCATAAGTGATTGGATTTCTTTCATCCAGTATTGGTCGCAAAGGGGGGGTCATATAAGTCCTTATGGATTTTGGGGATCCCAGAAATAACTGGGATTAACGATGAAGGCATATTCAAATAATTATACAGATTTATATCAATACAAAAGTCAAACAGCAACTCATTTATATGGGATTTAATTCTAACATAAGCCCCATTCACTTCATTCAATGACACAGGTTTGTATGTATCCGTATTCAATATTTTAACCACCCTAGACTGACAGTTACCCATATCCATAAAGACCAGCCCTCCCCCTTTATCGGGTTTTATGACCCTTACATTAGAACAATGTAAAGAACAAATCAAATCTTGTTCATCCTTATTTAAATTATACATATCATCACACTTACGTTGTTTACACAATAGTGACCTCATGTCCATTTCAGAAATATATTCAAATGTAGCTAACAAAGGGTAGAGTGGTGGATTAAATGAACTACTGGCTCTGAATTGTCCATCAGAACAAGTATCAGAACCAAACAATAATGTTAAGTTCATTTTACGTGTGAACAGTTTTAAGTCCAAAATAGTACTAGCAAGGTCTGCTCTTCTTGATGGAACAAAAGTTAAACTTTTAGCCAAAATATTGGTTAAAGAAATTTCAACATCAACATCAGCATAACTAAAAATTTTAAAGTCACCTTGTGTATTATTAAC
>NC_056743.1:115597927-115665427 GCF_019279795.1 Protopterus annectens
AATGCTTTACAAATCTGGACTTGAGTTTTGGTCTAAGGGGAACACATTCATTAAGCCCACAGCCTGCATTTCCCCTCATCCTGACAATCTATTTTGCTTCCAATTCCTCAGTTCTTAAACGTATATCTCCTAACCTTACATCCTCCACTATTCTCCCAATAGCTATAAACTTAAAACTGTGTGTGGAATTAGTATTAAGCACATGATTAGCTACAGCATTAGTTTTATTCTGCTTAAAAATATTATAAATATGCTCTCTGATTCGTTCTTTGAACAATCTATCAGTTTTGCCTATGTAAAAATGTTTGCACACAATACAGTATGCAAGATACACTATGTGCTCACTATTACAAGTGGCAGACACATTAAAGGTGTATTCTTTCATTTGGTCAGGATGAAAAAACTTTCCACTAGTGTCTAAGTACTGACAGTACTTGCATCTACCACACGGCCACGTACCAATTCTTTCTCTATTAGTAGCTGCAGATTTTGTATAACATAACCTCCGTCTCAATGACTTACTATTTCTGAACATAAATCTTGGTGTACTGTCTAAATATGGCAATAATTCAGAGTCAGTAGTAAGGATACTCCAGTGTTTGTTGACTATATTCATATAGTCTCAAACATCTTCTGTATAGCACATAGGGACCCTCAATTTAACATCAGTTTCCCTGGAACACTTCAAACTTTCTAGATTCCTTCTTTTAGCTGAATAATATGGCTGAACAACCGTATTCCTCTTTTGTGAAATATCCCTAACATTAGATAGAACCATATAATTCTCATGTCCCCTCTCATGTAAATTTCTCACAACTGTTTCCAAGTGAGAAGTAAAATCAATATCTCTAATATTCAGACATGAGGCCCAATAAGCTTGGTTACGGACCACATTTTTAAAGACATGTGGGGGATGTGCACTATCTTTGTGTAATAAATGATTAACATAACACTCTTTCCTATACAGTCTGGTGTAAATCCATGTAGCTTCATCTCTAATAATAGTGATGTCAAGAAAATTAATTGCATTTCTAGAGCATTCATAACTTCAGGAAGAGTGTGGAGCCATTCAGATATTCAATATAAACTCAGCAAATAATTCAGGAGTACCCCTCCACAGGATGAAAAGATCATCCACAAATCCCCTGTAAAATAAAACATAATTTTTGTATGGTCTTTGTAACACATGATGCATTTTCCAATCTACCAATACAGCATTGGCGTAGCTATTGGCACAAGATGTGCCCATAGCCACGCCACTGCATTGTCTAAAGTATTGCTGTTCAAACACAAATATTATGATTCAAAACGATTTCTAACAACCTTACTATCAAGGTAATTTTACTTGAATCATAAGCTGAATACTCGGTGAGAAATTTCTGTACTCTTATAATCCCTTCAGAATTGGGTATAACAGTGAAAAGAGATACCACATCCATAGTGACAAACATACCATTCACTGACCCACATTCCTCAATAAAATGGTACAAATCACTAAGGAAATGTTCAGTATCCTTAAGTACATGACATATTCTGTCAAGAACTGGTCTCAGATGTTTCTCTACAAAAATAGAAATTGTTTCAGTACTCCAATTCCTCCCTGAAACAATAGGCCTAAGGGGCAGATTTAAACAATCTTTACGAATTTTTGGGAGTCCTTGTATTTGCTGTCCAGTGGGCTTACTTATAAAGAAATAAGAAAACAATGCTTCATCTATCAATTCCATGTCTAAAAGACATTTCAATAAAATCTCAACATCGTATATAATCGATTTAGTTTGTGGCAGTGTAATTTTTTCATAGAACAAAGTATCAGCTAATATAATACACATTCATTCTATGTACCAGCTACGATCCAATACCACCAAAGGCCCTCCCTTGTCTGCAGGTCTAATAATAATACTATCATTCATCTCAAGACCTCTTAAGGCTTATTTTTCCATCCTATTCAAATTAAAATGTTTTCGGTTATGTTGGTACTTCTGTTGTTTAAATTTTAAATTATAAATATCCTGTATACATAATTTCTCAAACGCTGTAATCAAGCTATTAACTTTAGGAACATATGCGCTCGGTCTCCTAAAATTACTGCTGGGGTTCAGGCGCCTAGGCAGCGAGACATTTCCCTGTGGTACATTTGACTGGGGACACATGCCTGAAGTGACATTCAGCTGCAGAGAAATATGGCTGTTTGCAAATTCCCTGTGGGCAAAGAGAAGCATACACTTCCATGCCCACAAATTCAGTAACCAAATGCACAGGGGGAAAACATGGTCCCCAAGGGAACATGAGGCAACAGGCAATATGGCAGGCATCAGCAGCAGGCTAGCCAGAGGGCATGTCAGTGGCAGTAAAAATGCAGTGCACAATGGGCAGTGCATTTATAATTGGTGTGTGTGGACCACTGCCCCTTTCACAGTGTCTAGGGAACATTACCTAAAACACATACTGGAGCATAAATGTGACTACAGTATCCTGCAGGATTTCCCCCATGCTGTAGCACACTTCTACATGTTGTAGTTACATTTGCAAGAAACTGAATAATGTTATCTACATGACTTAACTGTGGGAACATTGTTTATTTTGGATCAGAAAATAGCAAGTTCAAATTACTTGTTATCTACCTGGTTTAATTTTTGTCTTTGCAAGACTGAATAAACTGTGTGAGCAACTGTAAGTTTAGGTTTTGGAGCTTTGGAGAAGTTAATAAGCATAAATTATCTGAAGACAGGTATCAGACCCTTGCCTAACAATTTGTATGCTGTCCATCCATACCTTTTTTTTATAAAGATGAATGACAGTTAGGGCTTGGAATAGTAGAAGAAGGTGGAAAAAAGGATGGTGTCATTAAAACCTACTGCAGTCCTATCTGTATACCATATACGTCTTCTCTAAGGAATGGACAAGAACTGAACTTTCACCCCACATGACTTCTGTCACCCTGGACACCATCAGATGTTTAGTAAGCCTAGTACCCATGAGTATAAAAGACATAAAAACAAAAAATAAAGTGTAGAAAATAGTGTAGTGAAAAATGTGGAGCATTATATAAGCATCACCCTATGGATGAAATCCTTATCTTATGAGATTATTGTCTTTCCTGCTGTCACACAGGCACTTGTAAAAGTTACAGATTATAGGATCCTATACGGTCTCTGACTTTTTCTTTATTGCACCTCAATGTTTCGGTGGTCACCTAGATGCTTTTCATCACTGAAAACTCTTCAGAGACAGGCACTGCATGGCTTTCTTTTTGTCTTTCTTATCTTTAGGAACTACCAGGCAATAGTATGCATACTCTTCATGTCACTCTGTTTTCAGTCATCGGTCAAACTTAGACATCATTTCTCTCTCTCAATGAAGCTCCCCACAACTGCTTTTAAATAATAAATAAATAAAAAATGCATACATACTGTGGAGAAGATAAAAAAACAAGATAATCTGCTCTGACCTACAGTTATCAAGAGAAAATATTTACAAACTTGCAGCTGCGCCCTCAGACAGAAACAGAAATGGGAGGTGCTTGACTCTCTCACCAAAGTCTATCCCTACAACTCTATAGTAGCCATGACTTCAAAGCAAGAACTCTTTTAACTAGTACCTGTTACAGTGAACCTCTAGTAAAAGCCTCTTTTTAATGGCTTTAGCACATGGCACCTCACAGCAAGAGGTTTTCCGGTTTGGTTCTTGGTTGGGGTGCCTTCCGTTCAGAGTCTAAGTCTCCACGTGTCCGTGTGGGTTTCTTGGTTTCATCCCACATTCTAAAGACATTCTTTAAGTGGACTGGGGACTCTACAGTGTCCACAGTTGTGGTGCTGTCTGCGCGTGTGTGATGTAGAACAAAGATTCGGCAGCTACTTCTTTTCTTCTTTCCTTTGAAAGCTGTGTGAATAGCGGTGTCTGTGTGAGGGTCACTCTAGGATTCAGCTGTGAGTCATAAGAGATTGCATGAGTGAGTGCATACATGGGATTACAGTATGGATGGCTGGCACAATATCAAAACAATGTCCTTGAAGATCACTGAGGGTCTGCCTCCCATCTTCCTGTGTTCAGTGTAACTTAGTCTGTATTATAATACTTCTCTCAGTAGACACCGTGCACCAAGAATCTCATCTTCACAGGTTGCTCCAAACATAGTACTTCAAATTATTTCACCTTTTACAGATTTTCTGGCCCCATGTTGTTTCCCCTTTCTTCTTGGGACATCCCATCGCACATGGGATCAGAGCTAGATCCAGCATTTGGCAACCTAGGCAATTGCCTAGGCCTCACTGGTTGGGGAGGGGGGTGCTGGCTATGCACTGCCACAACATTTCATTTTTATTATAAAAGAATTAAATTACATTTCTTCTTTAACTCATTAATACCTATATGATGTAGAATGTCACATCTCTAGCAGCCTGCACACAGCTTGCATTCTTGCTTTCCTAAGTATTTTCTGAAAAATCAACTTAAAAAGCATAAGGTAAACAAACAGAAATATTTTGTGAATAGTAAAAGCTATTAAAACTGCACAAATAGCTATGTTATCATTTAGAACTATTCTTTACAGTGATAATATACAGTGCATTCAGTCTTTCCATAAATATTATAAAACACCCAAATTCCAAATTATATTTTTGCTAAACTCTTACCTTATTCAATTTGTACAACCTACATACACATGACTAGAACACTTTTGTTAAACAGAAATACACTTTCACATGACAACAAGAAATTTCTCGATTAGTGCATGTTTACTGAGCTATTTACAGAATTATGAAAACATAAGATGTAATGGGATCCTATCTCGCCTACATTCATGACAGATGGGTTCGGAGCCGATCCATCGGCTCCGACTCGGCAACTTATACACTAGCACGAAGTCTCTCATTGGCTGGGCTACTCCCTATCCCAGGATGCACTACACCTGCTTCCCCAGATCTCGTTTGCCGGTTTACAAGCTGGACGTGGTCTCGACTTGGCTGGAGCTAAGTGGTTCTTTTTTACCTTTATTGGTCTTTGACCTTGGGGTTTTTTGTCATATATTAACCAAACAGCTGTTTTAACAGCTATTTCTTGTTATTACCTTACTGTTTGCTACTTTTGAGTGTTTGAGTGCCTTCTGGTACTTTATTTTTTCAGTCGGGCAAGGCCCGTTTAAGTTAGAGGGCCTTTGCCCTACCTTTGTGTGCAATTTAACTTTTATTACCTTTTGTGGTTAATTGTTTTCGGGCCAAGCCCGTTTAAATTAGAGGGCTTTGGGCCGTTGGACTTGTTTTTTTTGTCTGTTTGTTTGTGAGGTAAAATTTTTCTTAAGTACTTGCGCCAGTGTGTCTCGCGCTTGTCAGTTGGCGCAATTTTGTGATAGTGCTTACTAATTGTGGTAAAGTCATACTTGTTTAGGGCCTGTACTATGTCCAAGGAACACAAGTCAGGTTTTAAAAAATGCACTCGGTGCAGTTATAAAATGTCCATCACAGACAGTCATTCAGTCTGCGTTTATTGTTTGGGACCGAAACATCTACAAGAGACTTGTAGCGTATGTCATGCTTTCTCTGCTAGAGTTCTTCAAGAACGCAAGAACAAGTTGATATTGAAAGGGCTTATAAAAGCTTCGTTTGAGGAAGCCTTAAATCCTCCTGTTGCTTCCAAAAAGAAAAGATCGTCGGCACCGACAAGTCCGTCGAGCCGACTTCTAAAAGACTAAATTGACCTCTTCTTCCTCGGCTCCACTGACTTGGGGCCGAGGGTCGGCGGGTCTGCCTCGTACCTCCTACTTGGCTCCATTGCCTTCGGAGCCGCAAGTTGGAGTATCGAAGGTGAATCACCTCCATCGGTTCCAATGGCTTCGGGCGGTGGAAGTGTGCAGCTCAGACTCTTCCCCCTCGGCTCCGAAGAAGGCTTCTTCGGTGCCGATGGTGGTCCATGATGTGGTGGAGTCGGCGCCGACAGTATTGGAGCCATTTCGGAGCCGGTCCCCTTCTCTCTCGGAGCCGAGAGGAAAGTCTTCTCGAGTGTCTACCTCCTCTAAATCCTCAAGACTGTCAGATTCGGACCTGGATAGGGTTTTACAGAGGCTTTTCCAATCTCCAGTGTTTACTAAAATGGTCTCGGCTCCAGCACAGTTTGCTTCGGAGCCGATCCCCCCTCTGACACATTTGATTCCTCCTCCAACCTCTTCGGAGCCATTGGAGCCGGTGGTGGTGGAGCAATGTGGAGCCATACGGTCGGAGCAGAGACCCCTTACAGGCCTTTCGGCTCCGACTATGCTTCCTACCCTGTCCTCCGGTTCAGGGTTTGGTACTGCGACCTCTTCAGCCGGGCCCGAGGGGAATACTTTGGGATTAGGTGCTTCGGTGCCTAGTCTTCCTCTCGGAGCATCGGCTGCTGGAATTCCCAGTGCCATCGTGGCCTCTAGACCAGTGACCTCCTTGGATTCTGGAGGTCCGGCCTTTGAGGCTATGAGGAGCGCGCTGGCCATGCCTTTGCCGGTTCAACAAGATTCTACCTCACCGTCCCTAGATTTGGAGACTGGTGCCTCTGTTGTGTTGCAGCCCCGGCAGCGGGCCCCAGGGCCTGAGGATACCCCCATCGGGGTTCCCTTCTTCCGGGTGGTCCGTCCGAAACTGCTTCGGACGAACCCCCACGGAAGAAATTGTGTAAGAGGAAGCACGTAGACTCCCAAAATGAGTCTATTACATCGGATACTGACCTCGATGACGCAGAAGGGTCCCCCAAATCATCTTCGGATGATATCTCCTTCTCAGATATCTTGGAGATTCTGAGACAGAGAGGTGACTGGCAAGCCAAAACCCCTTCAGCTGAGGAGTCAGTCTTCCTCAAGGCCTTTGGGGCCCAGCCTTCCGCCTCCTGGGTGTCTCCGCCCTTTGATGAACTCCTTGATTTGGTTTCTCGAAGGGTGTGGGAACACCCTGATTCTGTGGAACCGGTGCCTGCGAGGCCCAATAAATTTTTGTCAGCCCCCCCCCAGAAGGAATTTCTCACAAAGGGTGTGCCTGTAGATGCTTTGGTGGTGGCTTCTGCCACACAGCAGGACGTGGCAGAGGCTTCGACGTCTATTCATCCTCCTAATAAGGATTCTAGGAGTATGGATAGGTACGGGAAGCGTACCCTGTCCTCAGCGGCCTTTACCTTATGGTCGCTGAACTACTTATGTCATTTTACGAGGCTCCAAAGGGATCTCCTCAAAGAGCTAAATGACTCTCTTGTTGGTAATCTACCTGAGGCGCTGGCCCCGACTGTTGGCGCACAGATGACTACCCTTTTTTCTATTGTTAACTCGTCCATGAGGCTCATTTCGTATGCGGCCGAAGGGGCGAGTAGAGCAGCGGGAACAGGCGTTGCCCTCAGGAGGCAAGCCTGGTTACGCTTGTGTTCGTTCACGGAGGCCTTCAAGTCTTCCTTCGCCGACGCCCCCTTTGATGGGTCATCTTTGTTTGGACCCAAGGTGAAGGACACACTAACTCGGTGCGAGCAGGCGGGCAAGACTTTGACTGCCGTTGGGGCCCGTTTTCCGCTCCTTCCAGGCCTTATCCCAAGGCTGGGAGAGGAGGGAAAATGTGGTTTAAAAAATCCCAAAAGTCTTTCTCTACTCCACCCAGTGATTCCCCCTCCAGAGGCAGGGGGGGGGGATTTTGGAAGACGCCGCCCCAGAGGTGGCAGAGGCCCCCGTAACTCTGGAGACCGCGATTCCTTTCGTGGTTCTTCATACAACCAGCGTTCCTGAGTTGTTGCCCGACTGTGCAACTCCGGAGCCAGTCGGGGGTCGCTTTGCGGCGCACCCACAAGCTTGGGAATCCATAACAAGCGATCGGTGGGTGCTTCGCATCATTACCGGAGGATATATCATCCCCTTCAACAAACCCCCCCTTTCTTTAAGGGAAATCCCGGACGTACCACCCAGTCAGCGGGATCAGGCAGCATTAGAGGTTTCAAAGCTGCTAGAAAAAAGAGCCATCCAGCCTGTCCCCATCGACCAGATCGGATCAGGAACTTACTCAAAATTATTTTTGGTACCAAAAAAGACAGGGGACTTCAGGCCCATTTTGGACCTCAGTTCATTGAATCGTTTAAGTAAAGAAGTCCAAATTCAATGGTCACTCTTCAATCTATTCTTCCTTTGCTGGAAAAGATGCATGGATGTGCTCCATAGATCTCCAGGACGCTTACTATCACATTCCCATAGCTCAAGAGTCCAGGAGACATTTACGCTTCCGCCTCGGAGCCAGTCATTTTCAATTCCAAGCACTGCCCTTTGGTCTCACCACAGCCCCCAGGGTGTTCACCAAATGTCTGGCAGTGGTAACTGCTCACCTGAGAAGTCTGGGATTCCAGGTGTTTCCTTATCTAGACGACTGGCTCCTTACTGCCACCTCCGAGCATCTACTACTCCAAGAGCTCAGAGCCACGTTCACCTTGGGCCGTTTCTTGGGGATCACGTTCAATTTGCAAAAATCTGTACTACAGCCATCTCAGCGTATTACTTTCATAGGCGCAGACTTAGACACAAAAAGAATGCGCGCCTATTTACCGGCAGCAAGAATTCAGGTCTTACAAGATCAAGTCAGATCCTGTCTCCCCCTACAAAGAGCCCCGGCCCATCGGATCCTACAACTGTTGGGCTCGATGGCGTCGACTATACTTTTAGTTCCCTTGGCCAGACTTCACATGCGAATTTTACAATGGCTACTGTCGGTTCAATGGTCCTATCAGGAACTTCCCTTGAACCACTTAATCATAATCACGGAAAGTTGCCGTCGAGATCTACATTGGTGGCTTCTCCAATCAAATCTCGACCAGGGGCGACCCTTTATACCTCAACGTCCCATTGCCACTGTGACTACGGACGCCTCCCAGGTAGGGTGGGGGGGTCATTACCTGGACAGGTCGGTCCAAGGCACATGGCAGATCCAGGAAACGCATTTGCATATCAATGTCCTGGAGATGAGAGCGGTACTATTGGTACTCCAAGCTCTCCATCACGCTCTCCCACAGGGCCCGATTACTATCCTATCCGACAACATGTCGGTGGTGTGGTACATAAGCAAGGTGGAACCAGGTCTTACCCACTATGCAGAGAAGCCATGAGACTTTGGCACTGGGCGGTAGCTACCAACCGCTTTCTATTGGCAACGCACATACCGGGGAAGTCCAATGTGATTGCGGACAGATTAAGCAGGACCATTCTTTTACCCCACGAGTGGTCCCTCAAACAGAGTATAGCTGCGAAAATCTTCGACAGATGGGGTCTTCCTTGCTGCGACCTTTTGCCAGCCCTCACAATGCGAAATGCAGAGAGTTCTTCACACTGTTCCCTTCTCAGGGACAGACTCCCAGGGACGCTCTGACTCACATTTGGCCCCCCGGTCTTCTCTACGCCTTCCCTCCGTTCCCCCTCCTACCGAGGGTGATACAGAAGGCCATTTACTTGGAGAGCGAGATGATTTTGATTGCCCCGTACTGGCCTCGTCAAGTTTGGTTTCCCTTCCTACAGAGGCATGCGATAGAAGGTCCATGGTTTCTGGATCCGGTGCCAGACCTGTTGACTCACCAGTCAGGACGGCGTCATCCGTCTCTCAGGTCCTTGAAGTTGGCAGCATGGTTACTCCACTTCCATCCTTAGTCCGAGACAATGCTCTTTCGCCGGACGTGGTCCACATACTGTCTTCTTCTCATAAACCTTCCACCATCAAACTTTATTCCAGTAAATGGAAAAGGTTTGCCTTCTGGGCTCTAGAACGGGGTATAGATCCTCTCACTGCACCAGTATCGGAGGTTCTGAATTTTCTGGCCTCCCTTTTTCATTCGGGCTCTTCAGTTTCTACCATTAAGGTTCAGTTAGCAGCGATCTCTAATTTTCATGCTTCTTTTGAACCTTCATTGATGTCTCACAAATTTTGTAAGGCTTTTCTTAAAGGGGCTTGGCTCCTTAGGCCTCCTTTATCTCAGCCTGTCCCCCCTTGGGATTTGAATATGGTTCTTGCTGCCCTAACTGCCCGTCCTTTCGAACCAGCTGCTACTTGTGATTTAAAATTTCTGTCTTGGAAAACGGCCTTTTTAGTAGCCATAACATCTGCTAGGCGAGTTTCAGAACTTCAAGCTCTTTGTTCTGATCCTCCCTATTTGATTTTTCACAAGCATAGAGTTTCATTGAAATTAAACCCTACATTTATACCAAAAGTGGCCTCCTCTTTCTGTATGCAACAAACTATAGAACTCCCTGTCTTTTTCCCAGAATTCTCCAATAACGCAGAATATACTTTGCATCAATTGGACGTACATAGACACTACGTTTTTATTTGAATAGAACCGCTCAAACGCGGAAATCAAATCAATTGTTTGTTTCCTTTGCAGTGAACAAATTGGGTCAACCAGTAACAAAAGCCTCCATATCTAAATGGATTAAAGATTGTATCATTTTTATTTATTCACAGGCTAATAAAGACCTTCCCTTTCCAGTCAAGGCTCATTCTACCAGGGCAATGGCTACTTCCGTAGCTTTTCACTCCAAGTTATCAATAGATGATATTTGTGCTGCGGCAACCTGGACTTCTCCGCACACTTTTATTTCTCATTACAAATTGGATGTGGTTTCTCGAGGCAGAGCTTCCTTTGGTTCCACAGTTCTCAGGAGTGTGTTCCAATGAGCCACCCGGGATGTAGGTGCTAGGGACGCTGTCCCATCTGTCATGAATGTAGGCGAGATAGGATCCCATTACATCTTTTAGTTATGTACTTACCATAACTTCGGATGTATGGGATCCATCTCGCCTACATTCATAAGTACCCACCCTCCTTCCCCCTTCCATTTGGATTTAGAGGAGCTGTAGTCACTTTTTTCTTGGCGTTCTTTCTTGAAGAACTTTAGTTGGTTATAGTGACTACTAGTTTTTTCTGTGTTTACATGGGTGTATGAAAGCGAACAAACAAGATCTGGGGAAGCAGGTGTAGTGCATCCTGGGATAGGGAGTAGCCCAGCCAATGAGAGACTTCGTGCTAGTGTATAAGTTGCCGAGTCGGAGCCGATGGATCGGCTCCGAACCCATCTGTCATGAATGTAGGCGAGATGGATCCCATACATCCGAAGTTATGGTAAGTACATAACTAAAAGTTTAATTTTATAATTAGCAATAAAATAACAGTGAGTATCTCTGAAGATGTGCAACTTACAGTGCAAATATAATATACAAGTTTTCTTCAACAATATTTAAGGTTTCATCTTATGTCATGCAACTGTTTTAAGTCATTTGTTTTTTGAATAATTAAGTGCATATTGGGCTATTGTTTATTTTCATAATTATTAACAAACAGGTAATCTTAGGTATAGTGTGATATAAATTTATGCCGATAATACAGTTTCCTGTCTCCCACAATGACATATCATAGTACCACTCAATAACATATAAAGATCTCAGTTATGAAAACATGAACACAGATATGAAAATATGAATAATAGTGCCAATGGTGATTAATTTCTCTGCTGCAGCACATTCTAGATTAACAAAATTAGTGTTACTTATGTTAATAATTCCATACAGTTTAATACTGCCTATTATTAGCTGGTAAGTTGCTTAATTAAAGAAGCCAAACAAAAAAAGGTCTGGACGCCTTCAGGAGCTTGGGTAAGAACGGCATATATACAAAAAAGACGTTTTATTCTTGAATGAATTAATGGCATTATTCTTTAAGAATGCACTCTGCATGTGTGGATGCATGTACATTAACTCAAGAGTTACATACCTGCTGCTGCTTCTCTGCAAGCGTCAGTGTACGCACATTTAAACATTCCTGCTGCTGCTACTCTGCATGCGTCAATGTACCCACATTTAAACATCCCTGCTGCTGCTTCTCTGCGTGCGTCAGTGTACCCACATTTAAACATTCCTGCTGCTGCTTCTCTGCATGCGTCAGTTTACACACATTTAAACATTCCTGCTGCTGCTTCTCTGCGTGCGTCAGTGTACACACATTTAAACATTCCTGCTGCTGCTTCTCTGCGTGCGTCAGTGTACACACATTTAAACATTCCTGCTGCTGCTTCTCTGCGTGCGTCAGTTTACACACATTTAAACATTCCTGCTGCTGCTTCTCTGCGTGCGTCAGTTTACACACATTTAAACATTCCTGCTGCTGCTTCTCTGCATGTGTCAGTGTACGCACATTTAAACATTCCTGCTGCTGCTTCCCTGCATGTGTCAGTGTATGCACATTTAAACATACCTGCTGCTGCTTCTCTGCGTGCATCAGTGTGCACACATTTAAACATTCCTGCTGCTGCTGCTCTGTGTGCATCAGTGTACGCACATTTAATCATTCCTGCTGCTGCTTCCCTGCGTGCATCAGTGTATGCACATTTAAAGGGTCTATATCACGAAATCGAACTTCCAAAATATTGAACACCATAAGTTCGAACTTGGAAGATCGAATTCGGATAACACTGAAACTTCAAAACAGCCAATTTTTTCCCAGGGAAAAAATTTGCTGTTCCAAAAAACACACACAACACAATCACACCAAACACCTTCAAAACCTACACTAAACCTAACATATACCACTATCTATGCACTATCCTTAACCTAGCCCTAACCCTAAACTCCGTCACTACCGCACACTTACCTGACCTGCTCCCTAACCCTAATGTCCGTCACTACTACACACTTACCTGACCCGCACCCTAACCCTAAAGTCTGTCACTATCGCACACTTACCTGACCCGCACCCTAACCCTAAAGTCCATCACTATCGCACACTTACCTGACCCGCTCCCTAACAGTAAAGTCCATCACTACTCGTTTGTACACTTACCTTGACCCGGTCCGAAAATGCTGAAGCCGCAGAAACGACCAACCAAATTCTTTCCCTGGGAAAGAATGCAGGTTTCCACGGCTTCGACATTCTCACCTTTCGAACTACCAAGTTCGGCCTTCCGGTATTCGGCATTCTTCACGTTTGATTTTGCAATAGGAACTCCATTTAAACATTCCTGTGGCTGCTTCTCTGTTTCTTTTGCTAATTCTGTTTTCAATGTGCAACTTATTTGTTTAGCAAACACCTGTCAGTGTTTCTGCTACAGAATTTGAAAGTAGTGTTAGCAGCACAACAATTAGCATACCTGCCTTTGATGCAGACGGCTGTGGGTTCTTCATGCCATGTAGATGGTCTGCTGATACTGCACTGTATTTTAAGGGAGATGGGGTGCTGCACTACTGAGTGTATCCTCCTTTGGGTGAGATGCCTAGTAACTGTGAACATTTTGTTTTTTTTGCCAGACATTCCTTATTGCAATATTACCAACTTACCAGCTTTTTATTTTAAATGTAACTTAGGCAATTTATTCTTCAAGGACAGCAGGCACTGAAATCTGTGAAGTTGTTTGCCAGAAGCAACCTCTTCGTTAGTTACAGATCTTTTTATTGGAGAATTATACACATGACTTTTACTTCTGCAGAGATTGTGCATATCGACTGATCTTGTCGGATTGTAATGACAGAGATTTGACAGGCAGTTTATGATTGAAATGCTCTGAAATGGGTAGTTTTGTCATTATTTGGTCATATGTTTTATTTCATTGCTAAATGTAAAATTATTTAAAACTACAAATTTAAACACACACAAACAAGTGGTGCAGTATTATACAAGGAATGTAATTTAATACAATCAGAAAGATTAATCAAAAACACATGCATGTACATATGGTTCAAAAATATGTCCAAGCGGCCTGTGGTTTGAAAACAGCCCAAAGGTAAACTTAATCCGCCACTGGCCAGATACATTTTCTTTGAATTTGAGTTTCAATCCCATTGTAGGTTTTAAGGGCCGAGAAGTTTACTGTTCATGCTAGGTCTGTTTTCATTGTGTAACCATATTATTTTGTTTAGCAAATAACTATAATTGTTTGTGCTATAAAACTTGAAATAAAAGTTTTAAATTAAATCGGAATATATGTCATCGTCAAAGAAGTAAACAAGAAAATAGTATGCACACTGACAGGTTTGACCAATGTTTATGGTAACTGGGGTAAAACTGCCAAGTAATGGGACACTAGAATGGCTGGGGGGGCAATCCATTACACTGCCTAGGGCCCCATTTGACTATGATCCGGCTCTACATGGCATGTTGTCATACTCATGTGATACAACCTCCCACTGCTTAGCAGCACCTGACAAGTCTCATGGAGAGTCTCATTTTGTTAGAGTCACCACAGACTACCCAAAGTTTTCAGTCCTGTCTCTCTCGCTCTCCAGTGCCTGCTTCTAGAATTAACTCTGCAGTATCCAGTCCACATAGCTTTAAGGTCTTCATCTTTTCTGATTCTAGGAAGGAGCACAGCTTTGAATTAAAATTATTAGTTCAGAAACAAGGATTTTTTTTATAATTTTTTTAAGCTACCACAAGATGTGCATCTTGTCGGTCCCTGCAATCCTTTCTCTATTCACCTCACTAGAGGTGTTTTATTATCTGGGCATCCTGTAGCATTGTAAGCCCAGATTAGATATATCAGATTCTAAGCCCGTCTTCAACCATAGTAGCCTGAACTGCATCAGCCTTCTTGATATAATGGAGTAATAACGTAATGATACAGTTAAACATCTAACTAATACTTGTCCGAGTCTCTTCAGTTCCATCTCCACAACTTGTCAGGGTTCTGCTTGGTCTGCAAGATAATGTCTGTGTGAGCTTTGTACATCCATCAACAATGGGCTAAATAATAAATAACAAGGCATGCTTTTCCATCCTTTATTACTATATCCTAGTTAACTTACTTAATTAGAGCAAGGTAGATGTGTGATGAATGGTTCTTGTCAGGTCCAAGACAGAATACACAATGCTCTTTCTCTCTCTAAGAGAGTTGTCAAATTAGTATCTCGAATACTACTGCTGGGATAACTTGCAGAATGACATCATTTCTTGTGATCTGACTCTATCCTAGGTGAAACCCCCACCGCTGGAAGCTGACAGTATTTAGCATCTACCTGTGAAAATACAGATCTTTTGCAAATGCTGGAATCATAAAACAATTACATTCTTCCACAGTTCAAGACTTCTAATTATTTCACCCTAAAGACAATACAGAAAGCTTCTCAGCACAGACTCTATGTCTCTAGCTCACTGAAAACTGAAAGACGCCATCTTTTATTGCATAGCCATAAAGTAATTTAATTTCAGCTATTTTTCTGAAGTTAACCTCCTGTATTCCAGTTTTCACTGTTAAAATGTATACATTTAAACAGTTACAATAGTGCATGTACATTTCTGTTCTAATCCAGTAGGGTATACTGAGGTTAAATTTCAAACAGCACTTTGCAAAAACCTTTTCAACACACACACTTCTGTACCAGCAGTTTGATATACACATGACGTACTGTTCTAATGCAGCTGTAATACAAGCATCATATAAATCAAGTTGATATTCAGAAATGAAATATAATTATTTGCAAAATTCCAGATAGCTGTGCTGGCAGTATCCCCCTTTTGTCACCCCCCTGAAGACTCAAGCTAGTTTTTCAAGAGTCCCTTGATAAACGTTGCTTGAGAGGGATGAGCCTAACTGGGAATACATTACCTCATACCATGTCCTGAGAGCCGTCTACAATGGCACTGCTAACCCCACTGTGATGCTGCACTGCCATATTTTATGCCTGCAATCCTAGACTCCACCATAGTAATTTGGCACTTTGCTGGCTGGATCCATCAGACTGCTCCTGCCTCCTACTGGAAATACTTTGAACCAGGGCCTCCCTATCATGGTAAGGTTTCATCATGTTAATATGGTACAATTTGTGCCCCTGCCACCTGCCTAGCAGTTCTACCATGTAGTTAACATCACTGAATTTCCTTACCACTTTGAAGGGTCCCTCCCAAGCTGTCTGCAGCTTGTTGTGTCTGTCAGGAATGAGAACCATAACCTGGTGCCCCCCCAGCATATTCTCTTTCTCAAGCATTCCTGTCATACCAGACCTTTTCCTGCTGTTGTGTTTCTGCCAGGTTCTCCTGGGCCAAGCCCATGAGTTCCCTTAGCCTTACCCTGAGTTTTAGGACATATGCCACAACAGACTCTCTATGGGATTCACACTCACTCTCCCATTCATCATGAATTATGTCTAAAAAACTTGTGGATTTCTGAGGCACCTCTCTGTAAGCAAACAACAGATGGGGCAAATATTTGTCCCACTCCCTCTTAAACTGGTCTCCAAATGCCTATACCATGGTCTTTAGTGCAGAGTTTAACCTCCCCACCAGACCATTAGCATGGTGGTGGTAGAGGGTGGTCTTTAGGTGCTTCACCCCACAGTGCTTCCACACAGAAGCCAGCAGGTCTGACATGAAATTGGCACCTCTGTCAGTCAATATTTCTTATTGGAAACCTACACTGCTGAAATCTCTAAGAAAGCATTTGCCACCTTTTCTGCCTTGATGGAGGAAACAGTCACTGCCTCAGGGTATCTGGTAGCATAATCTACTACCACTTGGATATACTTCTTCCCTGTGTAACTTGGGGTACACAGATAGCCCACAATATCCATAGACAGCCTCTGAAATGGCTCCTCAATCACAAGCAGATGCAAAAAAAAGCCTTGACTTGTCTCTTGTCTTGCCTACTTTTTGGCACTGCTCACAGATCCTGCTGTACCCTGTTACATCCCTGCAAATCCCAGGCTAATAAAACTTTTGTATAACAATTCCCTTGGTATGCTTTATGCCCATATGCCCTGCAAAGGGAATGCCATGGGCTATGGCTAGAAGTGCCAGACAGTAGGCTCTGGGCACTAGCAACTTCTGTATTCTCTCATACTCTAGACCCCCCCCCCTCAGAAGTCCATTCTCTATACAGTAACCCTTTGTCCCAGTATACAGATTCCCCTTTTCCTTGAGAATCAGGTGCCTTCCTGGCTACCTTCACCATGCCTTGTAATAAAGGGTCTGAAAGCTGAGCCTGTCTCAACTCTCTCTTTGTAACCCTTTCCAGCTCCCCTTCCACAGGAAGTCTGGTATCCTCTAACACTGGTGCCTCACTGTCAGCCTGGGTACTACTACTCACTTCTGCCCTTGCAGTCACTTTGTCCAAGGGAACATCAGTACCCACCAGCAGCTGTGGCTCACCTTCAGTCTCACTACTGTACGGTAGCTCCCTCTCTGAAGTAACCACCTCACCACGTCTGGCTTCAAGTGTGTGGTTTGTCTGGGTCCCCCCCAGGCTACCAGACCCACAGGTTTGTCTGCAAGCCTGACTGCATGTATCTGCATGCACACAAGGTAATGCATCATCAAAATCATTCCCTATCAGAACATCTGCAGAGATATCCTCAAAAACACCTACTTGCTTGATTCCTTTTCCACCCTCCCAGTCAAGGTGACCCTAGCCAAAGGTATTTGGAATAGGGTCCCTCCTAAAGCTCTGACTGGAGTAGACTGCCCAAGCAAGCAGAGGCTGTCTCTCTCTTAGCAGTGGCCTGTTTCCCATCTATTAAGATAGGATATAACCTCTTGTGGTAGTTTGGTACCCTTGTTGTCTCCAGATAACTTACCACTGGCATTCTGTCATTCCCATTTAATGGCTCCCCTGCCTTGTTCACCACTTTGCCTCTGTGTACATCTATATGCTACATGGCACCACTGGTTACATTTAAAACATTTAACCCTTGATCTTAGCCATGTACCTGAACTAGTGGCTTCCCTGTTACTGATGGACTCTGTTGGGGTGGTTTAGGCTGCCCACCATGGGTTCCCTTAGACCCATGTGCAGCACTGGTTATCCCTTTCCTGTGAAGTGATGCCCTGCTTGCTAGATATTGGTCTCCATTTTCGCCAACTCATCTGAGGTACTGCATTCCCTACATGCCAACCATATTCTCATGTTCTCAGGCAAAGTGCTAAGGGCTTGTTCCCTCACCAAAAGGTCTGCCTGCCCTTCAAAAGTGGTGACCTGACACCCACTCACCCATCTATGAAAATAAGTCCTTACCTCAGCAATATATTCACACACAGTTTCATGTCCCTTGCGTCTATGCTCACAAAACATTTTCCTATAAGCTTCAGGTGTTAACTTAAAACACTATAATAAACAACTTTTAACTGTATTATAATTTAAGGAATCAGTAACAGACAATCTATAATCAGCAATTACAACTTTACCACGGAGTAAGGGGGTTCAGGAACTATCTTGGTCAACATTATACTGCTTACATATCCTTACAAACATATGAATAAAACCATCAAACTTATCACCCTCTGTAAATTGTAGAATAAATTTACTGACCTTTATTGCTTTTGGGGTTTGGTTATTCCCTTCCCATTACCTCCATGACCCTGGTGAAGAGTCAGCATCTCCTTTTCATGTTGCCTCTGCCTCTCATTTTTTTCAGCTTCCAGACATCTCAGTCTCTCTTTTTGTTCAGCTTCCAAATATCACAGTTTCTCTGCTGATTCTATTTACAAACATTTGGTCTCCAGTTCAAGTCTCTCTAACTCCAAATGGATTTTTAAGTCCTCTGTGGAAAGGTTGAACTGTCCATTTTCTGAGAGCTGTACATCCCCAAGGCCAGTCTGGTTGTCCTCCTGGTTTCTGCTCTATGATGCAGCTGTGGTTGAGGCTGCAATCATTTTTCCTTTAGTCAGGTTGGCATGCCCCAGTCATCTGACTTGGCACATGTCAGCTTGCCATAATTCTCTGCTGACATCCTTGCCTGCTTTCCCTGACTAACTAAGCTAGCAAAAAATAAATAAAACTACTGTGATATAAAACTATGACTGTCTACCGTGTGGCTGCTTGAGAGTACAAACACCTTCTTTAGTAGCCACTGTTTACAGGCTACAGGATTTCAATGTCCACACCACTGAATCATAATATGTCATGCGGTAATCCCACTACAGCTAATCAATAAATATGTGACAACCCACCACTGGACCAGTAATCAAGCAGCCTCAATCCTCACCATTGGCAACAGTGGGGGGACGTACACTGGGAGGATAACAGGTACACACACAGTTTTTCCAGATGCAGCTCTCTACATCAAGTGCAAATTCCCTTAACAGCACACAGAGACCACAGTCAGGCTGGGGCTGGTTCTTTCTCCAGATCCCCAATAAGACTCCCTACTGGCACAGCTACAGAGTTGAGATCTTAGCTGAGTGATGAAGCCAAGACCTACCAGCACACTCTCTGTCCAGCCAGAGCTTTGTGCCCCTGCCCAAGTAGCTGACACACACATTCTTTGAAGTTTGATTTACACACACACACACACACACACACACACACACACACACACACACACACACACACACACCTGGGAGAGGCTGGCCCAGGTTTACTAGCTATGCCCCCTTCTGCCCAGACTATAAGGTAGTTACCACTGCCACCAGTCAACTCCTTATTAGCTACTTTAAGGCCCTTAGCAAAGGGTGTCCAATCTTATTGTGTAATATTAATATTAATACAAATGGTAGTTTGACCAAGAGCAAGGCTACTAGGAGTGGCACACACAGTGTCACCAAATAAATATGCAAGTACTCTCAAAAGTTAAATATCTCTACACGGATCAGCCACAATAAAAAGGTTTAAATATATTTAATAATAAATAAAAGAACAAGAAAATACTCTGTATATATTCACAGTGACATCAGAGTTCAAAACCACAGGAAATATTTAAAACAACATTGTAGGACACTCTCAAATAAATAAATAAAGAAAAATATCTAAATTAAGCTTCACTATATTCCTGACTGAATCTAAGAGAATTATTATACCCTAGTTAACTTACTTACATAGAGCAAGGCAGATGTGTGTTGAATGGTTCTTGTCAGGTCCTAGACAGAATACAGAATGCGCTGTCTCTCTAAGAGAATTCTCAAATTAATATCTCAAATATTACTGCTGGGATAACTTGCAGAATGACCCCCCCCACACACACACACTTCTGGAAGCTGAAAATATTTAGCATCTACCTGTGAAAATACATAGACCTCAGATCTTTGGCAAATGCTGGAACTCATAAAACAATTACATTCCTCCACATTTCAAGGCTACTAATTATTTCACCCTAAAGACAATACAGAAAGCTTCTCAGCACAGACTCTGTAGCTCTAGCTCATTGAAAACTGATAAGAAACCATCTTTATTGCTTAGCCATAAAGTAATTTAATTTCAGCTATTTTTCTGAAGTTAACCTCCTGTCGTCCAGTTTCCACTATTAAAATATATACACTTAAACAGTTACAAATAGTGCATGTACATTTCTGTTCTATTCCAGTAGGGCACACTATGGTTACCGTTCAAACAGCACTTTGCAGAAACCTTTTCAACACACACTTCTGTACCAGCAATTTGATATATGCATGACATACAGTTCTAATAGATTTGTAACACAAGCACCTTATACAAATCATGTTGATATTCACAAATGACATATAATTATTTAGAAAATTCCAGATGGTTGTGCTGGCAGTATCCCCTTTTGTCACATACACAATTATACATACATAAATATATATGTACATACACACATACATATATATATATATATATATATATATATATATATATATATATAAAAAATATATATAGAGTCAGATATTACTTTTCACCAAGATCCAGCCTTAAATTATTAGTCTAATATTTTAAAAGCATGGACTCAAATTCACTGTGGTATGAAAAGATGGACAAACCTCAACTTTTCTTTCCTCTCCAAAATAGCTACTGCTAAAGTAAAACATCTTCCCCAGAATATTATTTTGCATGACATCCTCTTTCTATAAAAGTCCACAGATTTGTTTACGTCCATTGACCTTACTTTAGCCAAAATCAATATGCATTACTTATAAAATGAATGCACCAAAATCCCCAACTTTAATTTGTATTATCTGATTATTTACTCAGTCAGTCTAATGAAAGCATTTTCTAAAATCCTAAAGGCAATAAATGGGCTCCAGCATGGGTTAGAATTTGGCCAATTAAGATAAAAAACTTTTTAACCACTGTACACTGCTTTTTTTTACAATCTCAGGAATTTAAACAGCTAAAATACATATTTTTAATAAGCCTTTTCTTGGCTTTTAATACACTTTGTAATTACTTAACTCAGAAGGCACATTTATTTTATTAACTTCAAACTGAATAATAAAAAGCTAGACCTAGTCTTCTATCCATTAATCAAAGAAAAGATGGTCTGTGATTTTCATGTACATCCCTCATACTCACCTGAACATTGCAGATTAAAGTTGAATCTTCCCAAGGAAACTATACCTCTTAACTAATCATATTATGTATGTCTTGCATTATAAAGTTAAGGCAAAATCTCAATCTGAACAAATAATCAATTTTTCAAAAAACGTATGGACTACACTGACTTCTAATAAAGCTCTCTCAAACTCATATAAGTTGATTATTAATTATAAATTCCAGAACAGTTATTTTATATCCTTATAATGGTCTATGTGCGAGTTTTGTTTGATACTACAGATATACCATCATTAATACAACTTTAGAATATATTCCCCTTAAGAAATTATACTTCACCCAATTCATGATCCTGAACAATGCTTTTAGAACTCCTTACAAGAAAGCTAGCTTTTTTCCCCCTGGTAACACACCTAAATGCTCTGCATTTGGTGCTAAAAAGGCAGACTTGCTCTTCATATCATGGAAATGCAAATTCTCCAGATGATTATGGTCCATTCTTCAGTACAAGATCAACTTGGGAATTTGCAATATTACACACTCCCCATAAGAAACCAAATTCTATAGCTATGAGAAACTTTCCTGACTATGTTTATGCTCATAGAGTTCTATTTTACTAAAAACTGGCTGGACCTTCAAGCTGTTAAGTGGGTTGATTATAAACATGTTAAGCTAGAATTTATTAACTGTCTCACATTTTCACCAACAACTGTAACTTAACAACTGAAAATTCTTTTGACTCAACTGAATGCATTAAAACTAATTTTATTGATTTACTTTTGAATTTCCCAACAGATTTATTTTTTTACTTAACTTGTTTGTAAATCAATTAACAAAAGTTGTTGTAAATAGTTGTATATGTCAGTTGCTAAAATATGACAGTATATATAACTTTCTTCTGTTTTTTGTTTTCATTGTTTTTCATTATTATTACTGAAAAATGTTAAAAAAGATATTTAAAAACATATGTATTAAACATAAGTTGCTACAAGAATCTTTCAAAATGTAAGCTGTTGGTGCTTTATAGCCTATCGGCTTTCATAACTAGTACTCAGTGGGAATAAAACCTAATTATGCAGACACCCTTATGGAAGAGGGAAGGAGTACCCATGCAGTAAGTCTGCCGTTCAATAAAGAAAACACCGAGAAGCCAGGATAAAAATATGCTAACATTTGCTAGAAAGAATAAACACTGGCTACAAAGGGTTAATAAATAATAATTATTAAAACTGCACAACAAAACACCTCTTTTTTTGCAATATGCAGTTAAGTTCTACTATTTAAACAACCAAAGAAAAATTGTTATAATTATTAATGAATGGGTAAGAGAAGCCCAAATTAAATAATCATTATCCAATAAAGACCATGCCAGTAAAGACCATGCCATTTTACTGGAGCTAATCAAAGTTTGGTGTACTAACCAGACAGCTGAAGTGCATCTGAGAGAATCCAAAGCATCCATTAAAATCTTCAAGAAATAAGTAGAATTTAAGCCTGCAGCAGCAAAAGCCAATGAAGGATGTACCCCTTAAACATTACATGCACCACACTCAAGGAACTTAAAAAATATTTTAATCCACAGTTGATTCATTTTTAAGGGTACTGTCCTTTGTTGGCTTTTGCTGCTGCAGTGCTGTGATTATATTTACTTGTGTGTACATCTATCCAGCATTTCTTCAGGTTATTAGAATTTAAGCCTGTTTTTTGCACTTGTGTATTGTACTTTACTGAACTGTTGCTTCATTTAATACTGTTTTTGCTTCTGTGACTGATTAATTCTGCACTTGTATATTTTGCTTCATCTGCTTTAAATAGCATAGACTGTTACATATCACCTGACCATTTAATACCAGCCATCTTTCATTAAGAGGGCCCCCATGCAACCTTGTGGCAGACGTGTGTAGCTCAGAACCATATGAGTTGGAGATTGCTAGAGTAAAGGCTCTGTGAGGGTTTTTTCTACTGGTAGGCTGTGTTAGAGCTGTTTAAATTCATTTGTATTTAAGTACCACATTTGCACATAGCTGTGCACTGCGCAACAGGGGTTAGCAGTGCCTTGTACAGATGCAAATGCCTAGAATCACATTTTTCCCTGAAAACACTCAGTGAAACCCTCTCAGGCTTCCCTGCTGGTCTTTGGGTAACTCAGTTGCACACTAATGCACCGTAGGCAGCTCAGCTAAGCACTACCAAATGTCGCTCCACTTTCTTCGCTAATCCTATATAGTGGTAAGTCTCCTTGCTAATCCCAGAGCAATGGCTGATCTTCTGCCCTCCCACAAATCAGAAATTACTTGCTGCCATGGACTGTCAGTTTCCTACATTTCTCCAGCCAGCCTGATTGACATGGGCATTCTGAGGCAATGTAGCAATTATCTCATGGATAGAGACAACCACCTGTTCCTAAAGCAAACATAGTATGTGAGAGATGTCACTATACCATGAAACTTGAATCAGTCCTCTCACATAACAATAAACAAGGCATTACAAAGGTTGTCAGCTCACACAGTTCTCCTCTTGCACAAGTCAAGACATATAATCCCACATATGCAGAGGTACTCACCAAGAGCTTAGCAAAATACCAGAGACCTCCCAAATACAGACAGCCCTGAAATACTGGTACACAAACAAAATCCACCAGTACACATAACAGCATGTTTAACATTGTCTCAGCAATCAAGGCCCTAGGGCAAAACACTTCAAAACCAAATTTCCTAGTCATAAGTGACTTAATAGTGAGACACACAGATGTCCGTCTCACCAGGATGGACAAGGAGAAGATCACAGTCATCTGCCTGTTGAGTGCCAGAATCAGCCAAGTCAAGCACACACTCAAGTCACTCAGCAGCAATTACCGTTATGACTCTGTCACAGTACATGTTGGAGTGAATGACTTGAGATGTACCTATCTGGACTTTATGAAGAGAGGCATGATAGGGCTCTCAGACTGTATGTGCCAGGTAGGTATGTCCCTAGCCCTAAGCAGGAGTCTACCTTCACCTAGGGTGATGCCACAGTACAGACAGACTGATTGCTTTTAACAATTGGTTTAGCTTCTGGTGTCAGTCCAAGGAGATCCAGTACGTCAGCCTGGGAAGACATGGTCAACAGACCTCTGTGCTTCGTCAGAGATGGTCTTCACCTGTTTTCTCAAGGCTTTAGGACATTGGCAAAGATGCTTGCCTCCCCCATAGAGCCTTTTTAGGCTATGTCAAAACAACAAAACTTCTGACATAGAAAAATACTCAAGACAAACTCAGGGTCATACTGCTTAATGCTAGGAGCATAAACAGTAAGCTGCACTGCCTGGAAGCACTCCTCACCTTGGAAAATGCTGATGTCTGTGCAGTCACTAAGACTTCGTTCAAGGCCATAGAGAGTATCCCACTCATGCAGGGGTGCAATGCCTTCCACATGTTCAGACCCCAAAAATGTGTGTGAAAGAACCAAAGGCTGAGGTGTATCCATTTTCATTAAATCCAAATGCATCCTGTGACTGGTGAAAGAGTACAATGCTCTTGAGCTACTCCAGGTCCAAATAATTGTAGGCAAAACACCCTACGACATTATAGTTAGCTACAGGCCTCCCACCATGAACCAGGATAAACACATTGCCTACCCAGACTTGCTTGAATCGCCCACTATACAACCAAACACCTTGGTCAGACTTCAACCACTCATCCATCGATTGGGCAACTTACACAAGCACAAACTCGACTGTAATGAGGTTCCTGGACTTTGTTAATTCAAATGCACTGGAACAGTTAATGTGCACCCCAACAAGGGGCTCAAATGTCCTAGACTTAATACTTAACAACATGGGGGCTACTGCACTACCCCCAATGTGCTGCCCTCTCTAGTTAAATCAGACCATAAATCTGTTTCATTTGAAGTAAAGATCAGATCTGGCACCCCCACAGGAGCAAAAAACCCCCCCAATTTTTCCAAAGCAAACTATAACCTCCTAAGCGATGGTATAAATGGTTTTAATACCGCTACTAACACAGGCAACAATAATTCTTATGGAGAGAAGTATGCAAATGCCCTAAATAGCCACTTAAGCAAATGTACTGACTTAGCAGTACCTGACAGGACTAAACCCGGGTCCTAAAATACTCTAAAGCAAGTTACAAGACTAGACTGGCATCCCTTGCCAAAGATAATCATAAGGCATTCTTTGGCTCTGTCCGAAACCTCAAAGGGAATACCCAGCTATGTGCTGAATTTACACTAGATGGCACCATCACATGGAACATGAAGAAACTGCCAACTTGCTGGCTGACAGATTTGGTGATAACTTCACCCCCCTGTCCCCGCCAGCCATATTCTACACCATTCCTGACACAAGTCACCATCATGGACCTTATCAACCAGAACATAAGCAACATTCAAACTCTTGACCCAATCACGTTTGGTTTCGTTAAAGGTAGATCTTGCTTATTAAACCTGGCGAACTTCTTTGAGAAAGTCGCCAAAGCCCTGGATGAGGGTAAAGTGGTACACACCACCTATCCTGATACAGCCAAGGTGTTTGACACAAGTCCCCACTCAGGGATCATTGAGAAACTCTCCCAGCTGGGTATCAACCCATCCATCACTAGATGGGTAGCAAACTGGCTCAGAGATAAAACCCACACTGTTAAAGTTGGGGAATCCACCTCCACCAGTAGACAATGTACCACAAAGGTCTGTACTGGGTTCTATACTGTTTGGAATTTATTTTTCTGAAATCCAGTCAAAAGCTGATGGCTTGTGGCTTACTAAGTTTGCATGACAACTGAAAACTGGATGCAATCATACAGTCTTCCAACGACATAACCAGATTACAGAAGGGACTGACACAGACAAACGATTAGCTTCAGACCATGGCCCTGGCACCAAACTCTAAAAAGCCTCATTATCCCCTTTGAGAGAGAAGTAGCCCCTGCTAGTTATGATACAGACAGCATGCCTATCAGCTGAAAGACAGTGGTGCATGACTTGGGAACACAGGTTGATAGCAATCTAAACTTCGATCACCATGTGTCCACAGCAGTAAGGAGAGACTTCTACGATGCCCACCTCATAAATAAGGTTATCGCATCCAAGACCAGGGAGGTCATTACTTCTCTGTACTCAGTCCTTATCAGACCACTGATTGAGTACAATGCTCTCTTCTGTATTTGCCTCACCAGACATCTGCAGCAGTTGGAGAGACCACAGAGGTTTCTAACCAAAAGGATTCAGGGCCTCCAAGACATGACCTACATGGAAAGAATGAAAGCCCTATCACAGTACTCTGGATTGTACAGGCTGCTGGGAGGTGACCTGTGCCTGGCCTACTTAGCAGTCTCTGACCCTGCCCTAATGGAAATGCTGCACATTTACAAATCAAATGGGACAAGAGTCACTCACTCCAGGGATCTCAACTTGGCCTGTGAAATTTATTTTTTCAGACACCTTTATTGAATTATCACTTGTGACATAGACAAAGTTATTAGTCACAGCAAGGCCTTACCATGTCTAGGCAATTCCGATTCTGTATCACAGCTCAGAAAAATTACCACTCTCGTAAGACCAATCTGCCCACCCAGCATACAAATAGACTACAAAGAGCGAAATATATACCAAGTCCATGCCAGAATGCAAAGAGCGAAATATATACCAACTCCATGCCAGAGCGAAATATATGCCAACTCCATTCCAGAATACAAAGATCGAAATAAATACCAACTCCATGCCAGAATACAAAGAGAGAAATATGTACCAAGTCCATGCTAGAATACAAAGAGCGAAATATATACCAACTGCATGCCAGAATACAAAGAGCAAAATATATACCAACTCCATGCCAGAATACATAGAGCGAAATATATACCAACTCCATGCCAGAATACAAAGAGCAAAATATATACCAACTCCATGCCAGAATACAAAGAGCAAAATATATGCCAACTCCATGTCAGAATACAAAGAACAAAATATATACCAACTCCATGCCAGAATACAAAGAGCGAAATATATACAAACGCCATGCCAGAATACAAAGAGCGAAATATATACCAACTCCATGCCTGAATACAAAGAGTGAAATATATGCCAACTCCATGCCAGAATACAAAGAGCGAAATATATACCAAGTCCATGCCAGAATACAAAGAGCGAAATATATACCAACTCCATGCTAGAATACAAAGAGCGAAATAGATGCCAACTCCATGCCAGAATAACAAGAGCAAAATATATACCAACTCCATGCCAGAATAACAAGAGCAAAATATATACCAACTCCATGCCAGAATACAAAGAGCAAAATATATACCAACTCCATTCCCGAATACAAAGAGCAAAATATATACCAACTCCATGCCAGAATACAAAGAGCGAAATATATACCAACTCCATGCCAGAATACAAAGAGCAAAATATATACCAACTCCATGCCAGAATACAAAGAGCGAAATAGATGCCAACTCCATGCCAGAATAACAAGAGCGAAATATATACCAACTACATGCCAGAATACAAAGAGCGAAATATATACCAACTCCATTCCAGAATACAAAGAGCGAAATATATACCAACTCCATGCCAGAATAACAAGAGCAAAATATATACCAACTCCATGCCAGAATACAAAGAGCGAAATATATACCAACTCCATTCCCGAATACAAAGAGCAAAATATATACCAACTCCATGCCAGAATACAAAGAGCGAAATATATACCAACTCCATGCCAGAATACAAAGAGCAAAATATATACAAACTCCATGCCAGAATACAAATAGCGAAATATATGCCAACTCCATGCCAGAATACAAAGAGCGAAATATATACCAAGTCCATGCCAGAATAAAAAGAGCGAAATATATACCAACTCCATGTCAGAATACAAAGAGCAAAGTATATACCAACTCCAAGCCAGAATACAAAGAGCAAAATAAATACCAACACCATGCCAGAACACAAAGAGTGAAATATAAACCAACTCTATGCCAGAATATAAAGAGCAAAATATATACCAACTCCATGCCAGAATACAAAGAGCGAAATATATACCAACTCCATGCCAGAATACAAAGAGCGAAATATATACCAACTCCATGCCAGAATACAAAGAGCGAAATATATACCAACTCTATGCCAGAATACAAAGAGAGAAATATATACCAACTCCAAGAGAGAAGAAATCTCCCTAGAAAGTGAGTCATTGTTGGCATACAGTTGGAAATGACTCTGGCAATGATTTCTTATAGAGAAAATCATTCAGCCTTATGCATTTTGACTTGTTTTCTGTAAGCTACTGAAGCTCGAGGAATTTCTCCATGAGACTGTGTATGTAAGCCAGTCATGCACTATGTTGTTCAAAACATTTGCGTATTTAGGGACCTTAACAAATCAACAACAAAAAAAAAAAAACAGTATGAGATTTTGGAGCTGATGATTAGATGGTATTGTAACAAAGTTAGTATCCGGTTAAGAGAAAGAAAGTAAGTTGATGGGTCAAACAATTTTTAGAAATGGCCTATGGATGGGGTTGTTAAGGCATTGAGGAGAAAAAAACAAACAAAAAGGAAAGAGGAAACCACATCTGATGTATACATAAGAATGCAGTACTATTAGAGCTAAAGAAAAATCATCCAGGAGGTGGTAGGGTGAAGGAAGAGTGAAGAGGGAGACATCCCAAAAAATCTTGCAGAATAACAAGCTTGTCAGTACCACACAATATGGCACCAAACAAATTATGTACAGTTTTAACCAAACACATAGACCTACATATGCTGATGCTTTTACAGTAACCTACCTAAACCTCAGAGGCCTCCTAAATGTAATTCAAGAAGCAAGTATCCTCAGCAACTTTACAAACACACATCACAGGCAGCACCCACCATAAAAAATCATCTAGGAATCACACTGATTCAGTTCAACAGCCCATAAGGCAGACATCCACACAATCCAATATTCTTGTCATAGCTGACTTCATAGCAAGACACACTAATGCACCACTCACCGGGCTGTGCAAAGACAGAGTGCTATGGTCAGTTGCCTATCTGGCTCCAGGATTCACCACATCACACGGACACTCAAGTCCTTGTAACACAAGAATACATATGATACAGTCATTCTACATGTGGGTGTACATGATGTGAGGTGTCCCTCCCTGGACTGTATGAAGACAGACATAATGGAGTTCTTGGAATATGCGTCTGAGGTAGGTATGAACCTAGCCTTGAACAGTATTCTGTTACTGGTAAGAATGATGCCATAATATGAATAAAAGATAATTGACTTCAACATTTGGCTTGGTTTCTAGTGTATTTCCAAGGATGTACAATACATATTAGCATGGGAAATGATGGTACACATTCCTAACTGCTTTTTGGGGACAGCCTCCACCTCTTCCCTCAAGGATGTCATATATTGATCAAAACCTTGTCAATCCCCATAGTGCATTTTTAGGCAATGTCAGTTTTCAACAGCCTCCAGTATAACTAAAGCTACACATCCTGCAGGCACTACTTAACCTGGAAAAATGTTGATACATGCATCATCGCCTTGACCTGGAATGTTGCTATATTACTAAAAAAAAAAGAAAAAAAATGAAATCTCACCTCGACTCATTAAACAAGATAATTACCTCAAACTCCTCCATGTCCAACTTACTATAAACAGAACCTTTAAAACATCATAAATAACTACAGGATGCCCTCTATGTCCCCCTCACCCCATAATCCCTACCTACCCAAAATGAAGTCCCCATTTATTAAGCCAAACACAACTCTCTTCTGAGACGTCAGCTATACCTCCATAAACTGGAAGACTTATACATCCTCAAACATAACTGCTCCAATACTAGTGGACTTCATCAATACAGTCTCTCTGAACCAGTTAGTCCACACCCCAACCAGGGGCATTAAAATCTTGGAGTTGGTCTTTATCAATATGGGCAGTTCTGCTCACTACCAACTGTAACCTCCTCCGTTGTCAAATTGGATCACAAGTTAGTTACAATCACCACATGACTTAAGCCTGAAGCATCCTCCAATTCCTTGGTATTCAGAGACTATGCAAAGGCTAATCTACTAAA
The DNA here is from genome assembly GCF_019279795.1 of Protopterus annectens. Taxonomy (NCBI): domain Eukaryota; kingdom Metazoa; phylum Chordata; order Ceratodontiformes; family Protopteridae; genus Protopterus; species Protopterus annectens. Next base: position 115,628,173 of record NC_056743.1, read on the forward strand.
ATTAAGTGATGACCTGGATAAATGAATAAAATAAATACCTATTTGTTACCAAGGTAAGCCCAGTGAGTATGCAGTCCCTTTCAAGAGTCAACTGAAGACCAATGCTTGGTTAAGTGACTTGCTCAAAATCACACAGTGGGTGAAGGAGGGTTGATGGACTCAAACCCTGTACTATGAAAACTACAGCTCATAGCATTAACATTCTTCGCCAAATGCAAGGCTAAATTCAAAAGCTCCTTCCACCTCAATGAACCCTCTGCTTAGGCAGAATCCTTTTCTATCAAATTCTATGCACACGTAAATAGTTGTCAGCCCCCCTCAGAAATACATATAATGCCAAATTCAAAAATAAATCCTACATCACAACAGCTGCTGAAAAAAAGTCAAATGATTGAATATACATACCAGCCTAGAAATCAGAGTTTGAAGACAGTCCCAAATACCCAGAGGATCTTTTGGGGCTGTGTCTGAAGAGAAGAAATTAAGCTTTGAATGGAGGGAAAGACAGATCCCTTTCCTGACATCAAACAGCACAGGAACATTGAGGAAATAAATCACACAAAAGAGCAAGAAAGGAAATGCAGCCTTGTATAAACACATCAGCAGCACAGTGGCGAACAGTACAGCACTAAACTACATGGAGAGTAAAACACAAACTAGTACTTGAGGGACACATGCTGCATTTGACAAAAGAGACAAATACTGGGAAGTATTACACATGTTTATTTTATTTTTATTTTATTTATTTTACATTTGTTGACCGGGCTGGTCCAACTGGATATATGTCCATTTTCAGCAGAGGCTCGGGGAGAAAAGCTCCAGGTGAAAACATTAAACATTAAAAAACAGAGTTACAAATATAGCTGAGAGAAAAATAATATTAGCATGATAGTATTTTTACAGTGGCTACAATAAGCAAATAAGTACAAAAAGGGTGTTCAAATTGAGCATGTTAGCAGACAAGTAAGTTTTAGTAAAGATTTGTATGCATGATAAATGAGAGTACTAGGAGCAGAATGTAAGAAAGATGAGTACTAGGAGCAGAATGTATGCATGATAAATGAGAGTACTAGGAGCAGAATGTAAGCATGATAAATGAGAGTACTAGGAGCAGAATGTAAGCATGATAAATGAGAGTACTAGGAGCAAAATGCATGTATGATAAATGAGAGCACTAGGAGCAGAATGCATGTATGATAAATGAGAGTACTAGGAGCAGAATGTAAGCATGATAAATGAGAGTACTAGGAGCAGAATGTAAGCATGATAAATGAGAGTACTAGGAGCAGAATGCATGTATGATAAATGAGAGTACTAGGAGCAGAATGTAAGCATGATAAATGAGAGTACTAGGAACAGAATGCATGTATGATAAATGAGAGTACTAGGAGCAGAATGCATGTATGATAAATGAGAGTACTAGGAGCAGAATGTAAGCATGATAAATGAGAGTACTAGGAGCAGAATGTAAGCACGATAAATGAGAGTACTAGGAGCAGAATGTATGCATGATAAATGAGAGCACTAGGAGCAGAATGTAAGCACGATAAATGAGAGTACTAGGAGCAGAATGTAAGTATGATAAATGAGTACTAGGAGCAGAATGCATGTATGATAAATGAGAGTACTAGGAGCAGAATGTAAGCATGATAAATGAGAGTACTAGGAGCAGAATGTAAGCATGATAAATGAGAGTACTAGGAGAAGAATGCATGTATGATAAATGAGAGTACTAGGAGCAGAATGCATGTCTGATAAATGAGAGTACTAGGAGCAGCATGTAAGCACGATAAATGAGAGTACTAGGAGCAGAATTTAAGCACGATAAATGAGAGTACTAGGAGCAGAATGTAAGCATGATAAATGAGAGTACTAGGAGCAGAATGTAAGCATGATAAATGAGAGTACTAGGAGCAGAATGCATGTATGATAAATGAGAGTACTAGGAGGAGAATGTAAGCACGATAAATGAGAGTACTAGGAGCAGAATGCATGTATGACAAATGAGAGTACTAGGAGCAGAATGCATGTATGACAAATGAGAGTACTAGGAGCAGAATGCATGTATGATAAATGAGAGTACTAGGAGCAGAATGTAAGCATGATAAATGAGAGTACTAGGAGCAGAATGCATGTATGATAAATGAGAGTACTAAGAGCAGAATGTAAGCATGATAAATGAGAGTACTAGGAGCAGAATGCATGTATGATAAATGAGAGTACTAGGAGCAGAATGTAAGCATGATAAATGAGAGTACTAGGAGCAGAATGCATGTATGATAAATGAGAGTACCAGGAGCAGAATGTAAGCATGATAAATGAGTACTAGGAGCAGAATGTAAGCACGACAAGTGAGAGTACTAGGAGCAGAATGTAAGTATGATAAATGAGAGTACGAGGAGCAGAATGCTTGTATGATAAATGAGAGTACTAGGAGCAGAATGTAAGCATGACAAATGAGAGTTCTAGGAGCAGAATGCATGTATGATAAATGAGAGTACTAGGAGCAGAATGCATGTATGATAAATGAGAGTACTAGGAGCAGAATGCATGTATGATAAATGAGAGTACTAGGAGCAGAATGTAAGCATGATAAATGAGAGTACTAGGAGCAGAGTGCATGTATGATAAATGAGAGTACTAGGAGCAGAATGTAAGCATGGTAAATGAGTACTAGGAGCAGAATGTAAGCACGATAAATGAGAGTACTAGGATCATAATGCATGTATGATAAATGAGAGCACTAGGAGCAGAATGCATGTATGATAAATGAGAGTACTAGGAGCAGAATGTAAGCATGATAAATGAGAGTTCCAGGAGCAGAATGTAAGCATGATAAATCAGAGTACTAGGAGCAGACTGCATGTATGATAAATGAGAGGACTAGGAGCAGAATGCATGTATGATAAATGAGAGTACTAGGAGCAGAATGTAAGTATGATAAATGAGAGTACTAGGAGCAGAATGCATGTATGATAAATGAGAGTACTAGGAGCAGAATGTCAGCATGATAAACGAGAGTACTAGGAGCAGAATGCATGTATGATAAATGAGAGCACTAGGAGCAGAATGTAAGCACGATAAATGGGAGATCTAGGAGCAGAATGTAAGCATGATAAATGAGAGTACTAGGAGCAGAATGTAGGTATGATAAATGAGAGTACTAGGAGCAGAATGTAAGTATGATAAATGAGAGTTCTAGGAGCAGAATGTAAGCATGATAAATGACAGTACTAGGAGCAGAATGTAAGCACGATAAATGAGAGTACTAGGAGCAGAATGTAAGTACGATAAATGAGTACTAGGAGAAGAATGTAAGCATGATAAATGAGAGTTCTAGGAGCAGAATGTATGCATGATAAATGAGAGTACTAGGAGCAGAATGTATGCATGATAAATGAGAGTACTAGGAGCAGAATGTAAGTATGATAAATGAGTACTAGGAGCAGAATGTAAGTATGATAAATGAGAGTACTAGGAGCAGAATGTATGCATGATAAAAGAGTACTAGGAGCAGAATGTAAGTATGATAAATGAGTATTAGGAGCAGAATGTAAGTATGATAAATGAGAGTACTAGGAGCAGAATGTAAGCATGATAAATGAGAGTTCTAGGAGCAGAATGTATGCATGATAAATGAGAGTTCTAGGAGCAGAATGTAAGTATGATAAATGAGTACTAGGAGCAGAATGTAAGCATGATAAATGAGAGTACTAGGAGCAGAATGTATGCATGATAAATGAGAGTACTAGGAGCAGAATGTAAGCATGATAAATGAGAGTACTAGGAGCAGAATGTAAGTATGATAAATGAGAGTACTAGGAGCAGAATGTATGCATGATAAATGAGAGTACTAGGAACAGAATGTAAACATGATAAATTAGAGTACTAGGAGCAGAATGTAAGCATGATAAATGACAGTACTAGGAGCAGAATGTAAGCATGATAAATTAAGAGTACTAGGAGCAGAATGTATGCATGATAAATGAGAGTTCTAGGAGCAGAATGTATGCATGATAAATGAGAGTACTAGGAGCAGAATGTAAGCATGATAAATGAGAGTTCTAGGAGCAGAATGTAAGCATGATAAATGACAGTACTAGGAGCAGAATGTAAGTATGATAAATGAGTACTAGGAGCCGAATGAAAGCATGATAAATGAGAGTTCTAGGAGCAGAATGTAAGCATGATAAATGACAGTACTAGGAGCAGAATGTAAGAATGATAAATGACAGTACTAGGAGCAGAATGTAAGCATGATAAATAAGAGCACTAGGAGCAGAATGTATGCATGATAAATGAGAGTTCTAGGAGCAGAATGTATGCATGATAAATGACAGTACTAGGAGCAGAATGTAAGTATGATAAATGACAGTACTAGGAGCAGAATGTAAGTATGATAAATGAGTACTAGGAGCAGAATGTAAGCATGATAAATGAGAGCACTAGGAGCAGAATGTATGCATGATAAATGAGAGTACTAGGAGCAGAATGTAAGCATGATAAATGAGAGTACTAGGAGCAGAATGTAAGCATGATAAATGAGAGTACTATTGCATGTATGATAAATGAGAGTACTAGGAGCAGAATGTAAGCATGATAAATGAGAGTACTAGGAGCAGAATGCATGTATGATAAATGACAGTACTAGGAGCAGAATGTAAGTATGATAAATGAGAGTTCTAGGAGCAGAATGTAAGTATGATAAATGAGAGTACTAGGAGCAGAATGCATGTATGATAAATGAGAGTACTAGGAGCAGAATGTAAGTATGATAAATGAGAGTACTAGGAGCAGAATGCATGTATGATAAATGAGAGTACTAGGAGCAGAATGTAAGCATGATAAATGAGTACTAGGAGCAGAATGTAAGCATGATAAATTACAGTACTAGAAGCAGAATGTAAGCACGATAAATGAGAGTTCTAGGAGCAGAATGTAAGCATGATAAATGGCAGTACTAGGAGCAGAATGTAAGCATGATAAATGAGAGTACTAGGAGCAGAATGCATGTATGATAAATGAGAGTACTAGGAGCAGAATGTAAGCATGATAAATGAGTACTAGGAGCAGAATGTAAGCATGATAAATGAGAATTCTAGGAGCAGAATGTAAGCATGATAAATGAGAGTACTAGGAGCAAATCGCAAGCTAGTCAGGGTTAGAACAGGGACAGAGCCAGTGAGTTAGGAGGTGAGTTTTGAGTTGGGATTTGAAACTGGGAAGGAAGGAGATAGCAGTGAGGTTGGAAGGAAGGGAGTTCCAGGCTTTTCCTATTGTGTTAGAGAACAAGGAGTCACCTGCCAAGTTGTTGGATTTACAGGTTGATATTAGAAGTTTGTTAGAAGAACGTAGGCTTTTGAGGTTACAATAAGGACTAATACGGGTAGTGAGTATAGGGGTGTTGGTAGGTTTGTAGAGGATTTTATGGGCTAAGGAGAGCTGGTGAAATAAGATCAGATTTTGCAGCTCAAGCCATCTCAATTGTTTTAGGTTTAAGCAGTGGTGAGTTCTAAAGGTGGAGCCAGAAGCAAATCTGGCAATACTGTTGTAGGCGACAGCCAGTTTGAAGAGGTTAGTTTTGGACAAATATGTGTAGATAGGGAGGCGTAAAGGGGGGTAAAAATCAGATGGGAATGGGCAATGGAAGTTCTGGCAAGTGGTGTAAGAAATGGTTTAATTCTAAACAGGGAGCCAAGTTTTCTGTTAACTAATTTTATTGTGTTGTTAATGTGAGAATCAAAGCATAGGTTGTTGTCTATCTCTACTCCGAGGAGCCTGGTGGTAGGGTCAAGAGATATGTTGGTGCCATTACTAGACAAGACAGAGAAGTTGAGTGTTGAGGATTTTCGGGTGGGGGAGAAAAATAACAATTTGGTTTTCTTGGGGTTTAAGATTAAGCATCGTTTTAGGAACCATTTTTCAACATTTTGGAAAGTCTGTTGGGTGATACAGTGCAGTTCAGAGGGGGATGAGGCAGAACAAATCAAAGTAGAATAATCAGCATATTATATACAGATAGCATAGGGAATACTGGTATGTAGATCATTAATGAAAATAGAAAACAGAAGGGGGACAAGTATTGAGCCTTGGGGGATTCCAAGAGTAATGGGTAGGAGGTTGGATAAGTTGCTTTGCCAGAGCACTGCCTGTTGTCTGTTATAAAGATATGACCCAAACCACTTTATCGCACAAGAGTTGACAGCAAAAGTTTTAAGTAAGTTTAACAGTATATGGTGACTGACCATATCAAAGGCTTTTGATAGGTCAATAAAGAGAGCAGAGGTAAGTATATTATTGTTCCAGTTTTTGTTGATGCAGTCATTAAAGGAAAGGAGGGCTGAAGTGGTGCTGTGGAAAGGCCTGAAGCCATGCTGACAGTCAGCTAGTAAGTTGTGATCTAACAGGTGTTTAAGAAGTTGTTTTTGGATGCATGTCTCCATGATTTTAGCTAGGGGGGAGAGTAAGGCTAGTGCACGGTAGTTTGAGAGTTCTGTAGAGATCCCACCTTTATGCAGGGGAATGATATGTGAAATTTTCCAGAGTGAAGGAATGCAGCCTTCAACAAAGGTTTTGTTAATCAGAATGGAAATGGGATAGGCTAATGGATTGGCTGCAATTTTTAGATACTGAGCTGGTAGAAGGTCAGCAGAAGGAGAGGAGGTTTAAAGTTTGTGGAGAAGAGAACAGATAAATGAAGTGGGTACAGGCTGCAGTTGAAAAGTTGGAAGAGAAGTGTTAGAGGCAGAGGACTGAGAGGAGATATTTGGGGCTAGTTGGTTAGCTAGAGACTGGACACTTTCAGAAAAGAAGTTATTGAAGGCATCAGAAGTTTGTTTTTGGGTTGTTTTGGGAAGTGGCTAAGGGGCATGGGGTGTCAGTGTGGCCAGGCTTTAAGAGAGTATTTATACCTGTCCAGAACTTTTGTGGATTTTGTTGGTTAGCTTGTTGTAAATGTCAGTAGTAGTTTCTTTTATCTAGAAGTACAGCTTTTTTAGTGGAGTTTCTTATTTGTCTAAAGTTAAGTTGGTCAGAGGGATCTTTAGTGCTACGAAATTTGATCCAGAGTTTATTTTTCAGGAGAATTTTATGCCTTGTATTTTTTTGAGAGCCAAGGGCTGGTTTTGAGTTAATTCTAATAGATCTTAAGGGAGCATGAGAGTCTAGGATAGAAAGGAACCTGGAGTTGAAGTAAGCTACAGCATCATCCAGTGGCAGTAGTTTAAGAGGAGACCAGCTACAAGCATTTAGTTCTGTAAGGAAGCTTTCAGGGTTAAAGTTTTTATTTGATCTGGCCATTTTGTATTTAGTTAGGTTAGGGGTAGTAGTTATATGCCTGATTAGATAAGTAAGAGCGTGGTCACTTAAATCATCAGGTAGTGTCCCTACTGTATAAGTTTGGTAGTGACTATTTATCAGAATCCAGTCCAATATGCTTTTGTTGTTGTTAGTTTTGTTAATTCTGGTTGGGGCTTGAATGGTTTGTGAAAAACCGTGAAGATTTAAGAGGGTGGGAGGGTCTACAGAGGTACAGGTTTTCCAGTCTACAATGACATCGACTATGGTTTCTTGTGGGAATTGAGTAGAAAGCCAGCTAAGGATCTCTTTTAGGGAACTGATATTTCCAGGGGGAAGTAGGTGCAGATTATATAGATGGATTTGTCTGTATTAAGCTGCAGTTTGGAGACAAGGATTTCGGCATTACTTATAGAGGGAGGTTTTTCATTTTGACAGTAATTTGCATACATGTTTTGTAAAGAATAGCTATCCCACCACCTTTTTGGCTATACGGTCTAGTCTGAAGATGTTGTAGCCAGGGGGAGTAATCTCATTGTCTAGGGTTGCTGGTGAAAATGTCACACATGACATTAATAAACTGTTTACAGAGTTGCGTAGTAACAACAAAACAATTTTCGTAGCTTCATAAAGTGAGCTCTACAGTGTTTATTCATGTTGCAGCCATCTTTAAAGTGCTACAAAAGTCCCTCACATTGTCAATTACTTCCAGTGTAAAATACAAAATTATTTCACAAACCTCATAATGCATGTGTGTTTTCTGTACAATTCTTATCTTGTCATTTAACCTAGCACTTAAGTCAATACTCCTGTCTTGTGACTCAGTAATTAATAATTTCCTCCTTCCTTTTTCTTTGCTAGACTCTCTTAGTTTACTACTGTTTATACAGTGTTGTAAAGGACATTACTGTCTTTATATGTTACAGCTGATAAAAATAGTTTAACTGTTAAAGCCACGCTCAAGATTTTTCTTTCCTCAAGTTCTATTCTCGAGGTGTACTGCTAAAGTGAATTACATCTGTATACTTCCTATAATTTAACTCTTACATAATTCTATTATAAGTCTTTTAAATAAAAGTCTATACTATAGTCCCAACTGCCAGAATTTAAAATGAAATCTGATGCTATGCACATGACTTGCATGGCACAATAGAGAGTTGTTACACTTGCACATCTGTACAAGTACATATAAGTGCAGAAACGAAACTATCTAACAACACAGGAAGGTTGTAACATGTTCTGTTGACTTAACTACTGAATTATTATTACATGTATACATACATTACTCCAGTTCTGTATAAAACAGATGCCGATGTGTTTTTCAGGACACTTCTCCCGGGCAACATTGTAAAAGGCCATTTGGCTCAGTGAGATTAACTTAGCCAACACATCTGAAACACATTCCATAACTTTTTGTTGTTTCCTATGATCTCTTTGATGATGAGATCACAAGCCAGTTCCTGTTTTCACATACCTTTCACATAGACAACTAATCCTGTTTTATTATATGGGGCAGTGGCTCCAGACCCTGCCCCAACTTAGCAGCAGGTGCTAACCCTAATGCTACCCCTAACCCCAACCATAACCCTATACCTTAATGTCATTAAAACCTTCCCGTAACCCTACCACTACACAAGACAGACTCAGACACACAAACAACACCACATCTATCCCCCTAGCTTAACCCTTAAATATACAAGCTCACGCACAACACCCATCCTTCACTCATCCACGACCCTAACCTTAATTCACTTACATACATACACACACACACACACACACACACACACACACACACACACTCACCCTCCACCAGCCCCACTTACCTATATCAGTATTCCGTATCATCGACATATGTACCATTCGGCCATCCACACTGCTGATATTAAATCACACCCTTGCATTTGTTGTACAAACGTACATTCTGTCAAATGCAGAGGAACACATATATACGCACACGCAAACACATTTGTATTAACATGCATACACATTGTCATACACCATTAAAACATCCACAACCTTTACTTCTTTGAATTGCATTGTTAGCTTTCCTACACATCTTCTGTGATGTAATCTGCTAAAGTTAAACCATGTAAGAAGTGTACAGTCAAGTATCAACCAAAGCAAAGCCAGGATGTGGTAACATACAGAATGAGTGAAAAAAAGTAAAATGCCAGAAAGCTATAAAGTACAAATGTCAAATTAATCAACAGCATCAGAAAGTATACCTACTCCACTTCTCAGATATCTTTAACTATAATAAAAGCTACCTATAGAAAACAGAACAGCTGCAGGAAAAGATATGAGCCGTTTCATGACTGTCACATGTAACTGTGACCACAAAAGAACAACAGCACTTGAATGTGAACAGCAGTTAATATAACAAACTCACAAAAAAAAAAAAAAGATGCCTGACCTGGGGGCTGCATCCCTACCAAAGCCCCACTCCTTATGTAAACCAACTCTGAGGTCATTGTTTTTCCGGGAATAGAGAACTCCCCGAGATCCATGATCTTCTAGGACAAACTCAGTAATCCTACACTGGTGGTTGCATAAAAGTGTCGATCATGTGTGTTTCCACTAGTCTGTTACAATAAATGACAGGATGTACAAAGAAAAAGTGAAGAAATTCTTCTATACAAGTGCTAAATGCAAGTATGAAGTAATTCAAGTGACAGTAAAATCTTCACTGTACAACTAGAGTCTGTTTGCTCTGTCTCCTGACTGACATGAAGTTTTCCAAATCAAAACCTTTACTTAATTAGCTTGTTTTTTTTTTTTTCTTTCTTTCTTTCTTTCTTTCTTTCTTTCTTTCTTTCTTTCTTTCTTTCTTTCTTTCCATTTGTTAACCAGGCAAACCCACTGGACATGTATCCCTTTTCAGGGAAAAACAGCTCAGGAGCACTGCCTAATTAAGTGACTTGCTCAGAGTCACACAGTAGGCAAATGCAGGTGGAAGGGATCAAACCCTGCACTCTGTACTGTAGAAAGCAAATGATCAACATCTAAGAGCCTTAATCCTGTCTCCTAACTGTCAGACTTCTAAGCCATCAAAACTGCAAAGTAGCTGTAGCGGGCTGAGGAAATGCATCTTGTGTAGCACTCACCATAGCGTCACATCTGTCATGACATTGTGGATTCACGGCAATTTAGAACATCTTCTCCTCTGCACTAGGACTGTGATCCCTAACCTTAATCTTCCCCAGACCACCCATTCCACTGGTTCCTTCAGGAACTCTCCATTTCTTTCTCATGTCTCACTGCAGGAATTAAAACCCTATTTGCTTTCAAATTATGAAAGCAAGATCTGATTAAGATGGCAATTACATTTAAGAAGACCTATGGATTCTGGTTTGGATATTCCCTGCAGTCACAACATTTTTGCACAGATCAAGCTTCAAGAAATATACCTCATAGTTTCTGAATCTGTGACTGAACTTTCTGAATTCAGTGCAATACAGGGTAGTCCTGTGCATAGAGTTCTCTTGGGCAAAGGCACTACAACAATATACTAATGACTTTAGCCAAAAAAGGAAGTAATGTGTGGTTTGTGATACTCTGTGAAAGTACGAGATGTGTAACAAGAGGTCAATGCAAAACTATTTAGGAAAAAGCTAATTAAGTTATCACAGGTCTACTGAAATGATCCTTTTGTACCTGGAAAAGCCTTCTCCTAATAGCCAATGGTTAGATAACTATTTGGACAAACAATGTTGCTTAACCTTTCAGTCCTGTTTGTGTTTTGCAGAGACAACAAACAAATGATCATCCAGTCTGTTGATGTATTGCATTACTACAACCATTTGCTGACATGTATTATAAAAGAGTTGGCCACCATGATTAGAATATTGGAGGAAATATAAAAATTATTTATATCTGTCTGCTTCATGTCCTCTCAGTGGTTATGATATGAAGAAAGGACAGACTAATATGTACTGAGTAAAGAGTAGAAACAGAAAAGGCATGAAACTGAGAAATATAGAGTGTATACGCGGTGGTGCAGCGGTAGCATTGTTGCCTCACAGCAAGAGGTTCTCCCGTTTGATTCCCGGCTGGAGTGTGGGGAGTGCCTTCTGTGTGGAGTCTGCATGTCCTCCCCGTGGTTGGGTGGGCGTTCGAAAGACATGCGTAAATGGGCGTGCCTTCGTTGAAGGTTGAACATCGAGCTGGCACCTCGGTGTTCGTGAAAATCTACTGCCAATCATTAGCGGACCGGAGTTCTGCTGTGGCGACCCCTAACCGGGAAAAGCCAAAAGACAACAACCAGCAAAAAAGTGTATTCTATGACATGAGCTTTACCTTTATGAAATGGCTTGTTTGAAGTGAAGCAAGGTAACCTCCAGCATAAAATAGGTTTCTCAAAGAGGGACCAGATTTTGCAAAGAAGGCCTTGGCATGAAGATGTAATACCCAGTTTGAATGATGTCAAAAATATTCCATTCTTACCTCTGCATAAATCAAAGATGGCTTTCAAATGGACCTTGTTATTGACAATACCAAGCTTGAAATCAAAAAGATTTGATGTTGACAGCAGGAAAAGTCAGCAGAAGTTTCAGATGCACGTTTTTGCTTTCTTTGTCCTTATTGTCTGTCGGCCATTAGCCCCCTTTTGGCTAATCAACCGATTAAATCCTCATCACGGAAACACGTATCAACCAGGAGAGGCACACATTCAGAAAGTCATCATGGGTAATTGAGGGTTTTCTTACCTCTTCCATTCCTTTCTGCCAGGGATGATTCCCAGTTTTATTTTACTAGCAAGATGAAAACTACTGCCAAATACTGTGACCAGTGCTCATGGCTTTATATAGTCTTTGACTGTGGCTTTTACAGATACTTTGACCAGTAGGTTATGAGAATATTTACTAAGCAAGATCTTCACCCTACCAAGGCATTGATTTCACCATTGTAGGCTTATTAATACTGCCTATATCAGTAAAACAGTGACAGCTTCTGCATGATTCCCAGACATAGACAGGTATGGCATAACTACTTGGAAAATCATTCTTTCTTTCAAGTATACAAACAGAAGTGTGGGCTGTTTGCCTGAAGTAAACTTAAAAGTATCATCCAGTTACTATATACAGCAAAACTGTACAAATTAATTTCATGTTATTTTAGTTACCTTCCCTGTATCAAACAATTATTTCATGTCTAAGCCCTGTAAATTATTATTCTTCACAAACTGCCAGGACATTATTAAGTAACCTCACTGTCTTAAATACACCATGCCTCACCTGCAACAGATAGAAATAATCTATCAAAGCAAAATATGGTTGTATGACAGCTGCTAATACTACATGCTTCCTTAAGAAAAGATATAGGAATAGATTATTTCCTTCTAAGACATATATCTGAAAAGTTTGAGTGAGGGGAAAAGTAACTACTCTTGGTTAACACTGTAAACACAACAAAATAAAAATGATTTTGAGTACAACCTGGGAAGATGGAACAGTAAACTTGTCTAGGAAAATGCTAGCCTTCTACAAAGGAAAAATAAAAACCTTCTGTATTTAAACTTGTATGTTGCTGGTTCCAGTGTTTTAGATATCCACCCGCAGAGATAAAATACAGTCTTTTCAAGATGAAACTGCTAACTTCCTCAGCTGTGTGGTATCTAAAGTCATTAAAAAGTTTCTACATACAAGAAATTTAGCAAAGTTGTTCTTTTAGGAGTTTAGTAGCCTTCAGACTCTAAATTTGTATATCAACTGCAGCAAATCCAAGGGATAAGGAAAGAAAAAATATTTGGATCATGTTTTTAACTTTCCAGTAAAGACCTCTGGACACTAAGTAATAGGACCTTTTTTACAGGTTTGAGGCAAGTTATATTAACGCAGCCAATGCAAGTAGGTGTAAATTAGAATATTTTAAATTGTGATCATAGTGTTTATTATGTATGCATGATGTTTTATTTTAATATATTTTTAAACCATTAACATATTCATCATTAATACTTATTAGGCTACTAACAAATATACACTAACAGGCCAAAAGAAGACAAAGGCAAGTACTTGTGACACGGTTACACCCTCCTCCATTTTTACTGTTACTCCTATCCTAGTGGTTACCAGTGCAGAAGGAAAGTGAGGAAGGAACATTTCTGGCACACAGGTGGGATACCAAGTTTACCTATAAATACATCATGAAAGATAACATGAAACAATTTTACAAAAGTTGTCATCTTGCAGAAGATGGAGTAAAATAAAGATGGCAGTGGTTATGAAGCTAGTCTTGTACCAAGACTTGAAGGCTTTTCACTCAATTTTTCAGCAGTAGTACAAAAACTGTAGGCTTGTTTAAGAAAGTACAGTTGTGTACACTTACCATAAATGTAGATGTTTGAGTGTATTCACTGTTGCAGTCATCACATTTGGGTTATCCCTGCCAGGGTAGCCCTCGGCCGGCCCGAATACCAATGGCTTAGTATTTCTGCATCGGTTGCTGTTGCTTCAGGACTGACGTCAGGTCATCAGTAGTATAAAGAAAGGCAGCCGACGCCATTACATCAGGTATTCTTGCTCTAACTGTCAGGAGCCCCCAAGTGGGAGCCAAGTTATGGTGGAAGAACCCCACCAGTAGAAAGTAAATACCAAAACGTTCCTTGTAAGGAGAGAGAGAAAGAAGAGGGGGATGGAGGGAGGGAAACCAGAACTGCAACAGTGAATACACGCAAACATCTACATTTATGGTAAGTGTACACAACTGTACTATGTTCTTCATGTTTCACTGCTGCAGTCATCACATTTGGGTTGATTCCCAAAGCTGAGGAAAAGGGTGGAGGCAGTCAAGAAGACTAGAAGCTGGCTAGGATGCCCTGCAAGACTGCAGTGGCAAAGCCTGCCCTGGATTTGGAGAAGATAGACAGGTGGTAATGCTTGGTGGAAGTGTGAACAGATGTCCAGGTGGCAGCCTCCAGGATGTCCCTGGTGGGGATTCCTCTGAGGAAAGCTGCAGAGGTGGAGGCTGCTCTGGTGGAGTAAGTTCTGACCCCGTTAGGGGGAGGTTTTCTGTGTTGCTTGTAACAGAAATGGATGCAGTGTGCTATCCATTTGGAAACTGTTTGCTTGGATATGGCTTTACCCTCTGCCCCTGCAGCAAAGCTAACTAATAATTGATCAGACTTTCTGAATGATTTAGTCCTGTCTAGATAGAATCTGAGCTGTCTGTGCACATCTAGAGAATGCAGGATCCTTTCCCCTTTGTTTTGATTGTACATCTTGATTGTACTAGCATGCTATGTTATGCCTGTATTCTGCACTGCTAAATTTACTGTGATAACCTGTAACATGCATTGTAAATAGGATGATTTTTTTTTGTTTAATGTTTCCTTATTTGTTATTGTGTTAATTTCATTGTTCTATCTTGGAGCTTATCTCCTCGGGCCTCTACTGAAAATGGACATGTATCCAGTTAGACTAGCCCGGTCAACAAATGTAAAATAAATAATAAATAAATAAATACATTTTGTGGGTTAGGGAAAAAGGTGGGCAAATGAATGGATTGGTTGAGAGCCACACTGGACACCACTTTGGGCATGAAGGATGGGTCCCTGAGGGAAACCCTGTCAGTATGGAAGATGATGAAGGGCTCCACAGCCATGAGTGCTTGTAGCTCGGAGACTCTTCTGGCTGAAGTGTTGGCCAGAAGACAAGCTGTCTTCCATGAGAGAAATTTAAACTCTGTTGAAGATGCTGGTTTGAAGGGGGGCAGGGTGAGCTTTTCCAACACAAAGTTAAGGTCCCAAGCTGGGGTAGGTGCTCTTCTGGGTGGCCTCAACTTGTTAGCCCCTCTTAGGAATTGTTTGATCAGAGGGTGTGAGAAAAAGGGCTTCTCAGTGTAAAAATGAGCAGAGATAGCAGAGGCATGAATTTTAATAGAGGAAAAAGAGAGACCAATGTGTAGCAGGTCAGCTAGATAATCCAGGATGAGAGGTAGGGAGGGCTGTCCCATATCAGCTCCCTTAGCCTGAATCCAGACACAGCACCTTTTCCATTTGCCAGCATAAGACGTTCTAGTGCTAGGGCATCTGGCCTGACGTATAACATCTAGAATCTGTTTACTGACTTTGGCAGATTGATCAGTGGTCGGGGAATAAGCCAGGCTGCCAAACTGAGGGTCTGCAATTGGGGATGCATGAATTCTTCTTCCCTCTGGGTCAGGAGGGTTGGGGTCTGAGTGAGATGCCATGGTGGCAGTGGGGACAGGCTGAGCAGCAGTGTGTACAAGTCTGGAGCAATAAGAATTGTCCTTGGTTTTTCCTCCCTTATTCTGAGCAGTACCTTGGTGATGACAGGTAGTGGAGGAAATGCACAGACTGATAGACTGACCCAGGGGAAGGGCATGGCATCCTCTTTCCAAGCCATGCAGTTACCCAGGGGAAGGATAGGGCATCCACTTTCCAAGCCATGCAGTGACCCAAGGGAAGGATAGGGCATCCACATTCCAAGCCATGCAGTGATACTCCCTGGTGCAGAACTTGCTGAGCTGATGGTTGGTGCGGGAGGCAAAGAGGTCGACCTTTGGGGTGCCCCATTTCTGAGTTATTAGGGTGAAGGCTCTTTTGTCTAGCTGCCACTCATGTGGGTCCAGAAGATTTCTGCTTAAGCGGTCTGCCAGTGAGTTTGGAGAACCTGGCAGAAATTGTGCTAACAGGTGGAGTTGCATGGCAGAGGTTGTGTGCCAAAGGGTCATGGCCAGCCTGCATAGGGGGTAGAAGTGAGTCCCTCCCTGCTTGTTGATATACCACATCATAGTGGTGTTGTCTGTTTTGATCAGGAGAGCCCCTGGGGAGAGAAGAGGCCTGAAAGCTGTCAATGCGTGCTGGACAGGTAACATCTCTTTTTGACTGATGTGCACATGGATTTGCTGTGGGGTCCATTGGCCCTGTATGCACCTGCCATCCAGGTGTGCACCACAGGCATAGTCTGATGCATCTATGGTGAGGGTCTGGGTGGCAGGGGATGGTGAGAAAGGTAGTCCTTTGTTGTGGGAGCAAGTTGCTGCCTACCAAAGAAAATCTTTCCTTAGGCAAGGTATCACTGATATGAGTTTCCAGGTCTTGGGAGTGTTGACACCAAAGGCTTTTTAGGTACCAGTGAAGTTTCCTCATATGCAGTCTGGCATATGGAATGAGTAGAATGCAAGATGCCATGAACCCCAGAGCTTGCAGGATTTTCCTTGTAGATAACTGGGGTCTGGTGGCTAGTTGAGAGAAGTAGGCTGTTACGTAAGTTTGCTTTTCTGGTGCAAGGAATGCCATCTGGGATGCTGTGTCCAGGCTTGCTCACAGGAAAATAATCCTTTCAGTGTACCCTAGGGAGGTCAGTAAGGACTTTACAAAGGCGAAGTGCTTGAGCAGCTTTTCCCGACTGTCTGCCTGAATTAGGCAGTTGTCTAAGTATGGGTAAATTTGGATATTCCTTTGTCTGCAAAAGGCAATGGCCAGAGCCAGACATTTGGTAAAAACTCTGGGAGCAGTAGATAAGCCAAAGGGAAGTGCAGAGATTCTGCCTTGAAATGTAGATATTTCCTGCATGATTCCCTGATAGAAATGTGGAGGTACGCCTCTTTTAGGTCTAGAGTGGCTAGCCAAGCATCCTTGGAGAGCATGTTAAGCAGTTGCTGGAGGGTGAGCATTTTGAATTTTGGTATCACCAGGTAGGAGTTTAGAATGGATAGATCGAGGATGGAGCACCAGGTGCTGTCTTTTCTGGGTGCCAGAAAAAGTCTGGAGTAGAAACCTTTGCCTTTCTGTTCTGCAGGAACGTGCTCTACTGCCCTCATGGAGAGCAGGGAAAGGACTTGCTTTTGTGTTTCTGCCCACTGGTTTGGAGGTAGATCTGGGAACCCTTTTGGGGTTGGAAGAGTGTGGAAAGAAAATTTGTATCCCTGGGACACTATGTTGAGGACCCAGTGGATGTTGGTAATGGTGGCCCAGGTGCTTGCGTGAAAGGACAGTTTTCTTCCTAGGGGTAAGTGAAGGTGGGCAGAGGGAGGGGGTGGGGGAGGAGAGTCATTATGAGTTCTTTCCATGATGGGGTGGCTTAGAACTCCCTGGTTTTGAAGTGAAGGAATTCCACTGTTTTGATCTCTGCATTCCTTGTGGCTGCTGTGTGGGGGGTCTGCTTCACCGGGGTCTGGGCTGAACTGATCTGGTGGGAGCAGAAAAGGACCAATGCTTGGATGGGCAATGCCTGCTGAACCTGGGTGGCTGGACCTATAGGAAATCCTTTACTGTCTGCATAGATTTAGCTTTGTCTTCCATCTTCTGTCTTATTGCCAAATAAGTTGTCTCTGTGCAAACGTGCATCCAGTAATTTAGATTTAACATGGTCTGGCAAGGGCTGTTCCTTAAGCCACGCATGCCTTCTACGGACAGAAAAGGTGACTGCTGCCTTGCAAGAAGCTTCTAGGGCATCAAAACCACAGTGTAAGGTGTGCTTAGTCACTTGACTTGCAAAGTGCATTAACTCTTGTAACTCTTTAGATTCTGCACAAGCAGGAAAGGAAGACACTTTTTGTTTGAGGAGTTCCATGGTATGTTGCTGAAATTTTAGCATATGGAACTGGCAATTTAGTGCTCTGATAGCAAGAGTAGCAGAGGTATACACGTTTTTACCCCATCTGTCTAGTGCTCAGGAATCCCTATCTGAGGGGGGTGGGATTCTTAGCAGAGGTTGCTTTAATTCATTTAGGCCCTTGAGAAATTACCTCAGGGCCAGCAGTAGGATTTTTGAAAACAAATTTGTGAGAGTCAGGGACTCTGTAATACCTGTCAGGTTTTCTGGGTGCAGGAGGGAGGGTGTCAGGAGTCAAACTGGATTCCAGGAAAACATCGTCCACAACATCCAGGGCTGGGGGAATGGCCAGGGGTCTGTGCTGTAGAAGATCTAAGAATTCCCCGAGTCTCTTTTTAGAATGAGGGTAGTCCTGACATTCCCAGGGAAAATGCTCCCTTAAGGTATTAAGGGTTTCCCCAAAGGAAAAGTCCTTGGGTGGAGAGGCTGAAGGAATGGAATCCCCTGCATCAGAATCCTCATAAGTACAGAGAGGTTGCATGTCTTCATATTCAGATGCATCAGAGTCATCAGACTCCTGTTCAGACAAAACTACTGGGGACAGATCTCATTTTCTTTTGGAAGGGGTAGCTTGGCTTCCCCTGATCAGCATGATAATGTCTTCCACCATTTTAAGCATTTGAGACGAAGGCAAGGAAGCAGGTGCCTGAGATTGGGTCTTCGGTTTCTTGGGTGTGGTTTGTACCCTGGGCCTTAGAAACTTGTTAGTTTTCAAAAGAATGGTAGATGCAGAAGTCATCGGTTTGTGTCGAGAATCTGTAGTGCAAAGTACTTCCTTGGAACCCGGTGTCTGCTCAGCGGCTCCAGACCTATCCAAGGGAGAGACAACCGCAGGATCCTTAGTCGAAGAAGAGTTTTGAGGCATACTGGACTTATTGTCTCTGTAGCCACCTGCGAATCCACAGAAGCAGGCATCAGGGGCTGCAAAAGTGCCTCACTGAGGACCGGAGAACTGATGACTAGCTTAACGGAAGCATCATCGGTAGGTTTGAACCTGTGCGGTCTGTCTCAGTCTTTATCCTTATGTTATTTCAGAAGATCTGCTGTCGGATCGCTTACCGAAGCCATATTGGAATTTGAGGACTGTAAGCAAAAATATCTAGCTACAATAAGGGCCCAATGACGTATAGTTTTGGTGTTAAACAAAGCACAAAAGCAACAGTGAGGGACGTCATGGTCTGGGCATAAGCAAGTGATGCAGTAAGAATAGAAGTCTCGTTGTGGTATTTGCTTTCCACAAGGGAAACAATTGTTAACTTTTTCTGACATCAGTTAAAGCAAGAAAAAAAGATCCCCAGTGGGGTACTTAGCTTTAGAAGACTTCAGCTTCAATTCGGAAGACGAAACTCAGGTAGTGGCCGACCGGCACTCGTGCGAACTGCTTCAGGCTGCGCGGCAAGAAAGACTGATGTAATGGCGTTGGCTGCCTTACTTTATACTACTGATGACCTGATGTCAGTCCTGAAGCGACAGCAACTGACGCAGATATACTAAGCTTCTGGTATTCGGGCTAGCCGAGGGCTACCCTGGCAGGGATAACCCAAATGTGATGACTGCAACAGTGAAACACAAAGAACATCAGTTGGTACATAGTGCATTTAAAACAAATCTAAATTCAGGGCTATGTAATAAAAGTAAGACATGAATGGAAAGATTTTTTATTGGGAAAATAAGACAGAAATTCATGCTAGAAATAGCAAACAATGACATCACTGACACAAGAGCAATAACAGGCAAGTTCAGAATATTCCGATATAATGTTTAAGCAGATGAAATTTTTGAAAATGGTAAAACTTTGCAGAAATATGAAAAGTCACTACTCAGCATTCCTTTAGTCGTAAATCCTTTCAGATTTAAATGTTATAAATTTCTGCAGCTTTACTTTAATTTCAGATGACTGAGATACTCAGATTCCAAAAACAAGATGACAAATGCAGATAACTCAATCTCACTAGGCTTTTGTATACAAGTAGTTCACTTTGTACTAATATTATTTCTTTGAAAAGGTGAGGTTAACACGTTGTAGAATTAACAAGGAACAAATTCATTTAAAATGTTGCTTTGAAAACATTTACTTAAAAAATCTTGCAAACAGAAATGGAGTAACATATATATATATATATATATATATATATATATATATATATATATATATATGTGTGTGTGTGTGCGGGGTGGAGTAATCAAACCGTGTCTCTTTCATGCAGTACAGATCTTGTTGTGTCTTTCGGCTTTTCCCGGTTAGGGGTCGCCACAGCGGAACTCCGGTCCACTAATGATTGGCAGTACATTTTTACGTGCCGAGTTGCCAGCCCTGACACACAACCTTCAACGAAGGTACACCCATTCACGCACGTCTCCAGACAGAAGACGCTTTAGCTGAGAATTGAACGGGACAACGTCTTACTGTGAGGCAACAGCGCTACCACAGCAGCATCACCACGGCAGTATGCAGTACAGATCTTTGTTTGTTTGTGTCTTTCGGCTTTTCCCGGTTAGGGGCCGCCACAGCGGAACTCCGGTACTAATGATTGGTAGTTGATTTTTACGTGCCGAGTTACCAACCCTGATGCACAACCTTCAACGAAGGTACACCCATTCACGCATGTCTCCACGCAAAAGCCGCTCTAGCTGAGAATCGAACCAGACGCATCACCACCACCTGCTAAAATTTGCAATTTACTTTGACAGCTTTCAAGTACCCACCTACACGAGCTGCTTTTTTAGCTTCAAGATTTTTTAATGTTTAGTTAAGCTAGTACTTCCTGAGCAAGCATACCTTATATTTATCTGAATGGCAAGAACCCATCCAAACAACAGATGCTGCTCACCTACAGATGCATACAAAAGCAGACCTGATACAGGGCTGGATTACTATTTATGTCTTCAAAAGTATACTACAGATGTTTGCAAAAACAGTACAGCACAGAGCAGGCCAGAGTCTACATGATCAAAATCAAGCTACAGGCACTGTGTGTCACACACATATACAGCAGGGTGTTTGCATCACATCATTACAATCTGTAATAAATGCATATGGCTACTTATACAGAATAAGATGCAACATTATATGACTAGCAGGCTTTAAAGCGGCAGCAAAAACACTGCTTAGCCAGCTGTTGTTAACACGTAAGGGAATTATCTCAAATCTTTTAACTTCCATAATTTTATTGTTTTCATTGTTTATTGTTCATTTCCTGGTTTTTAATGCATTTACAGTATTAGGGTGAGACATGCGTGCATGGGCGTACCTTCGTTGAAGGTTGTGCGTTAGGGCTGGCAACTCAGCACGCAAAAATAAACTGCCAATCATTAGCGGACCGGAGTTCCGCTGTGGCGACCCCTAACCGAGAAAAGCCGAAAGACACAACAACAGTATTACGGTGAGGCAAACAAAATAAGACAGCTTATACAACAAGTAAATCATCTGAATAAGTATTTCAAATATATGTATCAGTGTGTATAAAGAAATTATAAACACCAGAACAGCCTACAGAAACAATAATTTCAAAACAATATTCTCATGCATGTTACGTAGAATATGGGTAGAAAGCCATCTTTCAGTTACTTAAGAGTTGTAGTGGAGGACTTTGTTCCTACAACCTTTTTATTTTGTTGAAATGTTGGCCAGAGGCAAAGCCCTTCAATGGAAAAGCCCTAAAAATATACATAAAACACACGAGTGAGACTCACATTTGTACAAATTTCTGCTGTTAAATAAATAAGCAAAGCATGCACAGGGGGTTTCACTTTCTTTACCATTACAAACAACACAGTTAATGAGAGTGCAACACCTCTTAATTCTACAGACACAGTGACAATTACTGCTAACAAAGGGTTACACTAACTGCTGCAAAAATAACAGCAACACCTAATGCAACCCAGTGTTATAAAGTGCTGTTTATTTAATTGTATGCTAATCAGTTTTCAGAGGTCAGTCAAGTTCCAGTCTGAAGTTTCTTTTTTTGTGTTTTTAACCTTAGGCGATAATTAGCACACAATTAGTGTTAACACATAGCCATGCCTTACTAATTTTATAGCCTGTACAACTGACACTAATTTTAATTTATTAGTATTTCAAATGAGTTTTACTGAATACACAGCTACTGTCATTAGGCAGTCCACTGCGTGAACCTACATGCACACTGAATGCACGTTAACAGAGTAGACAGATTCTCATCACTCTGGGATTGCTTTGTTAAATACACATATCAGTTACTCTGCATTTTTGCAGTTACCTTATTTCATAAAACATGCACAAGCTCTCATTTTAAAGTAAGCAATATTTTCTTCAGTTAATTACAAGTACACTGATACTATATTAATAACATAAGCATGGCTTCATATCCAGTGTCACTGCTAATAACACTTCCACTGACTCTGTTTTTTGACTTAGTGATGCAATAACAACAGTTAATTTGTTTATTGATTTATTTATTTATTGTTAATTGGGTAACTAAATCCTGAGACTCTTTTCATATATAACCTGACCTAGTCAATAACAAAATGCATACCAATAAAATAAATTACAATAATATGCAAGTAGATAAAAATACAGATATTATAAAACATAACAAGTAAGGTTAGAGTACACTAAGCGGCATGAGTATCTAAGGAAGACAAAGAACAAAGTGCACTAGAAAGTAGTATACAGATACAAATTCATGTACCCTTCTGTTAGTTTTAGGACCGTCATTCACTTGTGTGCAGTTTTCAGTGCACAAGTTGCCAAATGAGAAGACATACAGGAACGTTGTCTGATGACATGCCTAGTGCAATGCAAAATACCTGATGATACAGGTATGAATCTCATAGTATAAATTAAAAAACAAACATATAAACAGAGGGAAACAAAAATGAAATGAATTTGCCTTTACACTTCTTGCCGTGAACTCTTTAGTTAGTATATGTTCCCAACATGAATAGAGAGAGGGAGAGTTATTTCCAGGTTCAAAGTTATAAAAGAAGAGATCAGAAAGAGGATGCAGTTGATAAGAGGAACAATACAAGATAAAATAATCTGAATATGGACATAGTAGGGAGGCAATATGAAGAAGAAATTTATCCAGTAACACTAAAGCAACTCCATTTGCTGTCAAGAAGCATGTGAGAATGGAGAGACTTCTTGAAAAAATAAGTTGTTGTGTAACTGGTTTACCATTTTTGAGTTTTCTTAAACAGACTACAGGGTGAGATTATGCACAAGAATAAATTACAGTACCAGCAGGTAAGCTGCTACAACTACAACTGCTTTGTCTTGCCACTATTTTCCATACACCAACACTTAACAAAAAACATCTGCAAATAAACTGCTTAAATTCAAGACTGTAAACAACTATTGCAGGACTTAATTTGTGCCTTATGCACAACCTCATCAAGATTCATTGCTTGAATATACAACACCCTACAATGCATATTTTCTTTTGTGTTACCACAGTGATGTAAAACATACTCCATCGTCATCACCATCATCAACCACTACCCTTTTCCCATTTTCTACATGGTGCTGGGGTGCCACATCAATTGTTGCCATCACTCTCAATTAATTGCCACCTTCCTACATTCTTCAACACACGTACCTGACTGTCATAGGTCTTGTCTCACATAATCCATCCATCTCTTTGTTGGATGCCCTTGTTTCCTCTTGCTTTCTTTCTGTCTGCCCCAAATCTTCTTCACCAGATTGTTTTTAACTTTCCTGCACATGGGCCTGAACCACTATAATCTGTCCTCCTTGACCTTCTCTGCAGTTGAAGCTACTTGGGGTTCTGGTCGGATATTCTAATTTGTTTGTATGTCCCACAGTGTGCATCCTAGCACCCATCTCAGGCACTTCATTTCCATCACCTCTAGCTTCCTCAACTGCTCTGTCTTCACTGCCCTGGTTTTTGTACATACAATAGTACAGGTCACACCACTGTTTTGTACACCTTACTTTTCAACTTGTTTGGTGTTCCTCTGTCACACACTACCCTTGACACACTGTGCCAGTTACCTGCAGTTCCTCTGATTCTTGCTTTGACTTTCTCATTCAGACTTCCCTTCTACTCAACAACCCCTCTGAGATATTTAAAGCTGTTAATCCATTCACTATTTTCCCATGTATCTCAATTCTCAGCTTGCTGCCATGACAACTGTCTTATTGGTACTCTGTTTCAGCCAGTGTGCTTTCAGATTTGCATTCCAGTCCCCTATAATTTGCTAAAGTTCTTATTCAGGGTCTGCCTAAAATGCCACATTGTCCACACACAGCAGCTTTGTTGATCTGTCTCCTCCAACCATTTGTTTATGTAGTCCCTCACTAATATGAAGAGCACTGGGCTCAGAGCTAAACCCTGGTGCACACCCACTCCCACTGAGGACCCCTCTGTGAGACCACACATTGTTTGTAGTTATTCATCAGGTCTTTGTACACAGCCCCCACTAATTCTTTTGATGTTTCTGGTATGTCAAACCATTCCAAGACTGCTCAAATCAGCTTTCCTGGGACCTTGTCACATGCTTTCTCCATGTCTAGAAATGCCTCACTGGATTTTTTCCTCGTCTTTAGCTTCTTTTTGACTATCTGCCACACTGAAAATAATGGGTTAGTTGTGCTGCATCCTGATCTGAATATGAAATGCTCATCTCCCATCTTGCTTTCTGCTACTCTGCGCATTTATCAACCACCCTTCTCCAGAACTTTCATGAAGTGTGACAGGACTTTTGATATACTGCAACAGTTGTGAACGTCTCCTTTGTTTTTGTAAATTGTCACTAGAATGCTTAGTCTACAGTCATCTGGGATAAGCATCTTTCTCCATATTGCCATGAGTATCCTCTGGAGGCATTTCTCCCCTAGCTCACCCAACATCTTCATCATATCTGCAGTGGCCTCAGCTGAGACTGCTGCTTTCCCTGACTTCATTTCCCTTAGTGTTGTTCTTACTTCTTGTAGGGTGGGATCCTGTTCTTCTTTCATCACAGCCTTTTCAGTGGCAATGCAGCTTCTGAGGGGTTTTCTTCATTCAAAAGCTGCTGGGAGCACTTCTTCTATCTGCCACTGATGTCCTGTGAACAGGTGGGAAGGATGTTCCTGGCATCCCCTTATGAAGGGTGTCTGATGACTGTTTTCTTTCTCTTTCTGTCTCTGCACTGCAACCTGATAACAGTTTATTTGTACCATCTACTGAGTCCCTTTCCAGAAGCTAGGGAGTGCCTGTGATGCCTTGCTCTTTGTTACTGCAAATGTTCTCTTTTTTTGTTTGTTTAAAGACCTTTATCAAATTATCAATTAAACATAAGCACACATACATTAATAGTAAACAAAACAAACATATTAACATTTTTTCCATTTACACGCATTACATATTACATAACTTTCAGTCCAATAGTACATAAATTGTTCAATTCCTGCCTTCCCTTAAACCTCATTTCACCTCCTGAATATTATTCTGCATGTCTTGTTCCCAAAAAAACCATTTACTTCTATATAATTTGCTCCTCCCCTTTTCTAAAGACCCTGCTTCCATTTTTTTTCTCTCTTTTACAACATTTAATATTTCCTAGTAATTATTTTTTGGCAGCCAAAATAATTAAACTTAATAAGACATTACTGTCTAGTGTCCTAGAACAAAAGAATAATTTCCCTAGTTATAGCTGTTTGCTTCCCCAATATTTCTTAGAGTGTACTCTGTAGGGAGTTTGTAATATCTGCCAACTCATTACACTCGTAAAAATATGTTCACAGTTATCTGTTTTTTTCCCTAAGCATACCTCTAACATTTGCTATCTAGATGAGGAAAAATTCCCTGAAGTCCCTTTGTGATATAAAAATACCTATACAAACACTTCCAAGTGGAAAACCTAAACCCTCTGGACTTTGTAACATACGTAGGAGTTATACATATGATCTTCCCTTGTAAATAGCTTTTCCACTCTCTCTTCCCAACCTTGTCCGATTGATTATTGTAGTTATCATGCAGTACTTTATATGTCCTACCAATTATACCCCTTTTAACAGCAGCTTCTGTTCTAGATTCAACTAAAAGCTCAACCAGAGCAGGGCTTTCATGTAGGATTCCTGTATCATTTTTGTTTGCCTATACTCTGATCTCAATCACTGGTAGGGAAGGCAGTCTCTAAGCTGCAGTCCAAACTATTTCTTGACCTCATCCCACTCTATTACCTTTCCCTGTCTTGTTGTTTGTTCTCAGTACTTTGATTCCTTTGTCAGTTTTCTCCAGTAACTGAATGCCCCCTTTTGCCTTTCTCCACTCCATGTTGGCTTAGTTCTTATAACACTTTTTACAATGTTATAGGTATAATATTCTACATGGTTATTATTCTCCTTAAGAAACCACGTCTAAAATTTCATTCTCTACTTATTTTTTAAACTCCACAACTTTATCATCCCATTCCACTTTGAATTATAATTTTCTGCTCATGTTATGAATACAAGCCTTAACTGTGTAACTAAACTATCCCTTTAAATCAGATAGTATGATAACACATTGTTATACTGGGAGGATGAACATAATAAAAACAGTTCTTCCCCTCTTTCACTCTCAATAAATTCCTTCAACTCTTTATTAATTAATACTCACAACTTCACCTTTGGTTATAAAAATATGCCTGACTTGTAAATAAACTTAATGGACTAAAAACATTTTTTCACTGCTTGTATCTTACTATTTATATTCAGAAACAAGAGCTTCCAGCTTCTCAACTTTCATATTCTCTTTTTAGTCTCTTTCCACATATTCTTAGCTGCCATAACAAAAGACTTTTTAATCAATTTCCTAAATACTTCAGCCTATCCTGCCCAATTACTATGTATACTGCTGAACCAGTTTATGAGTTGGTACATAAAACAAAGAAAATAACTGTAAATTATCTTCATAAATTTTATATCCTGAAGGAGACTTGAAACTGTCTCAGAATGTTCCATAACACTGAGATGTCCTTTTCTAGATTCATCAAGTACAAGAAAATATTATTTACAAATAAAGTCAGTTTTTGTTGATTACCATACCAATTTTATCATTGAATTTCTGAGTCCCTTATTTTCTTTGCCAATGGCTCTAAATATAAGACAAATAAAAGGGAACAAAGACACTTGTCTAGTTTCCTTGTTCAAACACAACTTAAGAGAGAGGAACCCTTCCACTTTTAATTCTTGCTTCTGATCCTTCATATATCATCTTAATTAACTTTATTATTGTATCAGGAAAGGCAAATCCTTCCATTGCCCTACTCATAAAATTCCAGCTTATTCTGTTGAATACTTTCTCTATATCAAGACCCAAAAGAACAGCTGTATTTTCTTATTTGTATTCCGCTTCTCTCTGGATCATCATTGTTCTATTAATCCCTCCAAAAAAACACACTGATCCATGACTATTAATTATGGCAACACTGCTACCTTTCTTTTAGCTAGTATAGAAATAAATACTTTACAATTATGGTTTAAAACTGAAATGGGACTATATAAAGCTGGGTACAGTGGGTCTTTACCTTCTTTGGGTAATGCAGCCACCACAGCTTTCGTTCAGCCCCTTACTACCACAAATATACCATTGTTGTCTTTTTTCATTCTTCTCTTGTATTTCCCATCCTTTTAAAATACTATTAAATAAAATCTTCCACATTTTAATCACTTTCTTCCCTCCTATCTTCAAAACTTTCCCAAGAATACCATCTATTCCTGGAGATTTCCCTGCAGACTAACTATACATCACAGCTTCCTATCTTTACTGAACCTCCTCTTTAATCTTGGCATAATTAAGTCTTCCATAAATATTTCCATTTGTGCTCTTTCTTGATTTCCATATTCCTTTGCTTTATACACATTTTCAAAAATTTCCAGAATATCTCTAATACCTGTACAGGATTTCTGGTTCTTTTTCTTGTCATTGGTTCCATAAGTTTGGCAACAGCCTTTTCTTCTTTTTATTGCCCAAGTCATTGTGCTAAAAGTTTCTGTGCTCTCGAGGTGTTATCAAAAACAGTTAATTAACAGCAATCCTTCTAAACTCATGCATATTATCTAAATAGGAGAAATCCTTATTTTCTCTTTAGCACTCTACAGTCACTCATCTTCTTGTTCTGGGAGATTCTCCTTATTTTGTAATACTTTAAATTTTATGAGCTTCCCTAAATAATTCCTATTACTTTTTAACCATCTCTCTTTCATTTTTATTTCTACTTAGTTTCTAAACTTCATTTTAATTTTAACCCAATCACTAGCTATCTCTTCTGAAGATATTTCTATCTCCACTAATACCTCTCAAATAATTTCCACTAACCATTCCGTAAATTCCTCTCTCTAACAGGTAGATGAGTAAGTGCCAGTATCTCATTTTTACTTCATTACCACATTTTTATCTTAGTTTATACTGGTACTGGATCTGAAATAGTTATTGAATGTGTATCTGTTGAAGCTTTCAGTTAAATGCACATGTTCCTGTGAAGTATAATGTCTATCCAGTCTAGCCCAGTTATTGTACGTTGGGGAAAATATATAAATCTTGTCAGAGTTCCTAGTAGTGCCAAATATTTTCATGATTTTTTTCAGAAATCTATCCTTCTTTGTTATATTTTCTCTTCTAGGTCCACCTGATAACATCCTCACTACTGTAAATCAAGTTCTAGTCCCCACTTGTAAGCAATATTCTCTGCTTAAAGCTAATTACTTCTCCTAAAATTTTCAAAAGCTCTATAATAGCAGTTTCTGGTGGTATAAAAATACCTGACAACACAATCCTCATTCTTTGCCAACAACCCCTTACTACCACAAATCTATCATTACTGCCTTTTTTCTTCTTCTTATAGGTTATAGGTTATAGGTTATAGGGTCATAGGTTGGTACTGAGCTATCTGCCGAAGGCATATATTAGCCCAGCCACATTGTGCGGTATTCACCGCCCCTTTAGTAGTTCCCTAGACCCTTGTACTAGCAGCTATTACCCTTGGCCCCTATCTAGTAGTGCTGTTGGTGTGATCTCCGGTGTGAACTTTCGGTTACCCATCCACTCATTAAGGTTCCTCTTGAAGAGTGATAGTGAGGGGCTCTGTCTTATGTAGATCAGGACTCTGTTCCATAGTAAGGGAAGTCTCTGCAAAGGGAATCTATCCCTCCAGCATGTTCTATTCATTGTTGTGTTGAGGTTTATATCCCTAGAGGGTGTAGCTCGAGTAGATTTGGTTTTGCTAGGATGGAGCATGTTCAACAATTCTGGGTTGGACATGGCTCTGTACGTTAGACAGAGATTGCCTCTGAGAAAGCGGTATGCAACAGAGAACAGTCTTAGCTTTTTCAATCATGCTGCATAGGGCAACTGTTTGAGGCCAGTAATCCTCTTGGTTAGGTACCTTTGTGGTCTTTCCAGCTGCTGGAGATGTCTAGCCTGGTACATTCCAATTGGTGCATTGTACTCAATAATGGGTCTGATGAGGGAAGAGTAGAGGGGCACCATTACATCCTTAGATCTTGATGCGAACCCTTTCATGATCAGATGGGTCACATAGAATGATTTTCTAACCACTTTGGCAACACGGTTATCAAACGAAAGCTGACTATCTACTTGGGTCCCTAGATCCCTTATTTCTTCTTCAGATTTCAGGGGATTACCTCCTATGTTGTAGTTTGTGGGTACTCTGATTTTTCCAAAGGGGATTACTATGCATTTTTTTGCATTTAGCTTGAGACCATGGCTTTGACACCATGCATCAGTCTCATTTAGGCCCTTCTGGAGGATCTCCATGTTGGCCAGAGACTCTATTATAGCACCCAGTTTGCAGTCGTCCACAGCCCTTCCGTGCTTGCCAGTACCTCTGCGAACCCCTACTGGAAACCCTCTAGCAATCTGTGTTATTACTCCCAGGTTCCCCTGCCCCAGTATTCTGCTAAATATCCATCCTGAAGTCATTACGAAATATAGCATCATTCTGTAACACATTGCTTTATTCCTTCCTAAGTCAGCATTTGTTTTTAGTTGTGTTTCATGCACAACCAACATTTTTATAATTTAGAATAGAACTAGACTGGCACCTTAAAATGCTTTATAAATTAACACTGCAGCTAGTTTGCAGATCTGTGTCTGCTTGCTGTTTTTATTTTAATTTTATTTTATTATAATGCTTGCCTATACTTGATGCATTGTATGGTAAACACTGTTCCTGATGAAGGAGGCTTGCTATCAGCACAGCTAATGGGCACCCAAAATAAAGTAAATCAAGTAATCAGTAAATTAATTAAAATTAAAAATAACTAAATAAAAAGCTTGGCATGAAATGCTGTAGGAAATGAGGATTTTTACGGGGATAGAAAATTCATGCTTTTTTTGTTACACAAAACGTTTAATTTATATATTTATAACTTAGGTATAAGATCACAGAATGATGAAGTTCCTAAATGTAAATGTTCAGACATGCTCAGAAAATGTGGTCAAGCTGGATTTCACAAAGGCCTTCAATAGTGAGCCACAAAAGAGGTTAGTCGGTGACAACATATACAGAGGTGCAGACCAAGAAGCTGATAAATAATTGCCTGCCAGGCAGGATACAAAGAAGAAGCAGTAAGCCATCTGAAATATAAGAGGCCAATGGTTTAACATTTTTGTATCAAGCCTCAGATGCAATGGATGGAAATAAGGATTAGACTGTTTCAGATACTGGTAAGTCAGGATAGAGGGGTACATTGTCAGAGACATTCAGGGGGCTAACAAGTTGAGATAACAAATGACAGCTGTGAAATATACCTAGAACGTGCAATGTGTTGCATTGTGACTGAGGATGTCAGAGTTAATTACATTGGATAAGTAAGGTGAGAATGCAGTGACAAAGACTTTGGAGTAGAAGCTTATGGGGGATGTTAACCCCTCTCGTAAATCCTGAGGAGAAAACAGAAACAATAATTGCTAAGGTCAACTTGGGGTGCTGGGCTGTATAACTATAGACTTAGAGGATGCTATGGTATTTCTACCACTCTAAAGGACCTTCATTCCACATCTGGTGTACTCCTTATGATTCTGCGGACTACAGAGAATATGGTAGGCTGTACTGACAGAATACGTACAAAGGACAGTACTCAGAGTGTTAAAGGGAATGGGAAGGCTTGGGATGCAGGACATGTTCATAGTTGTACCAGTAAAAATGAGAAGGACTAAGCTAGGGGTAAGGTCTTATGATGCAGAACATGTTCACACCAGTAAAAACAGAAAGACTAATGAGCTATGAGGAAAGCTTAGGCTACAGGACATTTTCACACTAACAGAAAAATAAATAAATAAAAAGAGAGGGGGGGGTGACATGGATTCACAGAACATGGAAGAAAGCACTGAGGGGCCAAAAAGGCACTAAAAGAATTATTACTGTAAACTGATTTAAAGAACCTGCTCTTCATGGAAATAGTTGCACCCCAGAATGTGTTATTAAAGGTGGCAGTACAGCGTGGGATGATGTTTGGGGTCAAAGAAGAATGGCAGCCTTAGATGTTGGCTGCATTATGAATGGCTTTTGCCCCAACAATACCAAGTGAATGAAATATCTCAGCAGATGCTACATGGCCATCAGATGTGGGAGTGCTAAAGCTTCAGCAGTATGCAAGGGAAGTCTTGTTCATCATTTCCTTTTGTCATTGTTTTACTTTAAGGCTCATTTTAACAGTTGCCCATTTAAATAAACTAAATGGCACAGATGCTTATTATATTCCACACTCACAAGTTTGAAATGTAGGCCAATTTTTTCGTGCACACATCTGTTCATTTTTTCGGTATCAAGCACAGTTGCTTCTCTCCCACTGTGGCTATATAGTGACATCACAGAAATATGGGAACAAATCAAGACTGTCACATACATAAAAATAATCATGTAATGTTTTTCTTATATAATCTGGGTCTGCTGTCAGACTGGGTAAAGTCAAGATCAGTGATCCAGCATGCAGGAATCTACTTCTTGTTGTCCCCCCTTTGCATTATTTAGCAGATGAAAACAATACAAGAGACACAGAAAGCAGCATCCCAGAGACAAACGGCATATTAACCATCCTGCCAAAGTCAATGGTTTGTAATTATTGTTTACACCCACTACACACCTAAAATATGTCCGACGTAAACTAATTCATGGCTCAGTATATCAATGTTTTAAGAAATACAAAGTAATCTGCTGTCTGATGCAGTCATCAAGCGCTGATGCATGAAGTTCCATGCTGGGAATTATTTTAGGTCCAGAGTTTGAAACAGGGAGACAGCAGATTGACTAAAGCACACAATGGAGTATACACATTACACAGCAGGACAAACAGGAACAGCTGAAAAACTACTGAACTGCCATTATACAAGCAACATGTTCAACAGGGAAGCTAATTATGGGAAGACAAGTGTAATTAAGTTTATCCTCATGCTGAAATTAGCGGAAGTCACTAGAACTCCTTACTTAACTTAAACAAACTAGAGTGTTATTTGGTCAGCAGTACAATGTACAGTACAGTTTAGCTGTATGCAGAAGAGTCCTGCAGACCAGAAATCAGCATACAAAAGAGTGCCTTCCTCTCCTTCGAAAGGTGAACTGCAAATTCTGGGTGTATAAAGAAAATCCATATGATGAGCTGCATACACCATGCTACAATCACATATGAAATAAAAAGTCAGTGTTTAAAACGTGTGTATAGCAGCATCCCTTCATTTTATTGCACAAGCAGTCATTCCTTGCTGAAAAACTGACAGATTAATAATAGTACCTCAGAAGTTGATTATAGACGCATCTTACACAGAACCTCGCCTTGAGCCAAAAGGTTAATTTTAGGTGCTTCATTAGTAAAAAAACAGGAGAAACAGCCTTAGTGATTTGCTGCTTCTGCAGGGTGAGCCACGAAAGACAAATTGTCCAGGAGCAGGATGGCAAGGCAATATGTGCATCACTAATTAAAATGGTTCATTGCACCAACATATATATATATATATATATATATATATATATATATATATGGGTTCATGTCAGTACATCGACAGTTGAAAGCACCGAAAGTCACTACTTCGAAACGAAAGCATCTACCATTGAAAACATTGACAATACGGTCACGTAAAGTAAATTAAAGTCACAAAAAAAGTGCTAACATGGGTCCTGCAAGGGTATCATATCATATCCTTTACCTCCCCCTTGCAGGACCCATGTTAGCACTTGTTTTTGTGACTTTACTTTACGTGACCGTATTGTCGATGTTTTCAACGGTCAATGCATTCGTTTCGAAGTAGTGACTTTCGGTGCTTTCAACTGTCGATGCACTGATATGAACCTATATATATATATATATATATATATATATATATATATATATATAATGGAAAAGAAACTTCAGCAGGTCGACAAGTTTGTTAATGTAATAAAAACACTCCTTTTTTTGTAGTTAACATTTTAAAAGACCGGTTCTTTTTTGGAGGTAGTTCACTGAAGATAAGAATAGTCATCTACATCAGTGTACAGACAGTGCCAGCTCCTTTTATCTGTCAAGCAGGCAGAAACAAAAATCTCTTGCCATCTGTGGAACCATAACTACTCGACAGATCTGACTTTAAGATGAATTTCAAACAAAATAACAATGTTATCCAAGGAAGGAAGGAAGTAAAGGAAATTTTAGATTATGATGAGATAAGGAGAGATGAAGTTTATGGTCCAATGTTATATTATGGAGGGGGTCGAAATATGAATGAGTTGGTTCTGGACAGAATGGGAAAGCAGGTGAATTTTACTGAAATTAGGATGGGAGCTCAGTTAAGTGTTGATACTGTTAGTATTCAGGATATTATTATGAATAAATGGAAGATTGTACAGGTTAGTCCCTTGTTAAAATAAATTATTGGAGATGGTCTATGTGTCTTTTTTGATAGGGGCATAACTTTAAAAGTTTGATAGAAATGTCTGGACATGATTATTACATGAATGTTTCTCAAAAATGAAAGGGGACATTCAAGTGTGCATGTTGTAAATGGTGCAAGTACATAGCTGAGAGTTCTTGGTTTATACATCCTGTCAGTGTTATGACTTATTGGGCAAAATGTAGGTTAACATGCAGATCAATGAATGTCATTTATTTAACTCGGAGCATAACTTGTTTGGCATGTTACTTGGGCAGGAAGTTGAAAGAGAGGGTGTTTGATCATTATTATTCACTTAGAAGAAAGGAAGAGTATGATGTTTCAGCACTCTGAAAAGTGTGCGGATTTTGAAAGGTTTTCCTTTTATGTGTTGGATAGGTTAGTGAAAGAAGTAAGGGGGTGATGCCGATGCGGTGTCAGATATGAGAGGTGGACTGACAGTAAGATTAGCTGCCAATCGGCATCCAGGACTTCATGAGGCAATTAGTATTAAGCCCATTTCAAAAACAAGAAGATTAAAAGTTTGAGTGACGTTTTATGAAGAATTATTATTATCAGTTCACTACTACTGATAGTAGCTATATCGTGTGATCTTTTCATGCATTTTTGATTGGTTCATATGCATTACAAAACTGTTGTTTTACTGAATTTATGTGTCAGATGAAGTCCTAGTTGTTTTGAAGTTTGACAGCACTTACCTTTTTATATATATTTTTTTAATAAAAAACATTGTTTGCAGTTCTACAAGGGATTTTCTGGTACAACTGAATGTGTACATTTTAGACATATACAGCCTAAAGGGCTGCATGAGCAAACCACATACACAAGTTGTTGTAAAAAATATACATATGTGTGGGTGTGTGTATATGTACACACACAAATATATATATATATATATATATATATATATATATATATATATATATATATATATATATATATACATATATATATATATATATATATATCTGGGTCTATATTAGAAGACCGAAGAAGTATTCTTCGAATGCGTCTTGGTCGAACTTAAAAGTCTGAAAACGCAAAATATCAAAGTGGCTGTTAAGCGAATTCTTTCCCTGGGAAAGAATTTGCTTGGCTGCTTTGGTACTTTGCAGTTTTTGGCACTGTAGTGCAGTCTCAGAGGTTGTATATTTAAGTAGTGGGGTGTGGGGGGCAAAGCCCCCCACTTAATGTAATGTTTGAAATTGTTTTTTATTTATTTATTTTTTTTTTTTGGAGCAGCGATTTTTTTTCCCCTTGGGAAAAAAATCGCCGTTCTGACACATCGACATTGTAAGCTTTCACTTACATAGGGTCGATTAATCACTGTTCGCTTTTTTAAGCGTTCGGTGATCTAATATAGACCCATATACACACACACATATGGTTTACAATCAAAATGTCGAGGTGGCTTACCTCAACAGCAAGAAGGATGAACACGGAGTGGCAGAGAGGCAAAACTGCAAACACAATACCTGTCGACTTTGAAACGTCGATACAGAGAGTGTTCGCAGTTTGGAATGTTGATGTTCTGAAGTGCTTTGCGCTACAGTGGGGATCGGGAAAATTACCCTTTTCCTCACAGTAGTGCAATCTTGAAGTTAAAATATAAAAGTAGCAGGGGGTGTGGGGGGCGCAGGAGGGCTTGACCCCCTGCAAAATGGCAGGAAATTTTCCACCTCATGGCGGATGTCTTTTTCTGGATGGTGAGAGATCGAATGTCGATTCTTTCCTCTGAAAGAATCGACACTGAAAGCAATCGGTGTGATGCTTTTTTGTTGCTCTGGTTCGGGGATGTGAATAGTTAAGGTAAGTCACCTCGAACTTTTGATAGTAAACCATATACATATATATATATATATATATATATATATATATATATATATATATTTAAATACACACACACAGACATAAAACATTTTTCAATTTATCTGCTGCACTAACAGTGACAAACGGGATGCATCCTGCCAAGAATAACGTATGTGAGGCCAGTATGCCAAAGCTTAAGTGCTCCTTCCTCATGGGCAGTACATTTAACCTTAGATCCAGGTATGAGGGCTGAATTCTGATACACAAGGGTTGTGTGGACATTCAAATGCTCAGAGCTTTCTTCCCCCAGGATGGTACTGAGGCTAAGTACAAAGAGGACAGACTCAGAAAATACAGGAAATAGAGGGAAATGGAACACAAACAGGGATTCCATCTCTGCCCCCCTTAGAAAAAAAAAAGGAGGAAGATGGATGGATGGAGGGTGCATACACTGCAACAGCAACTTATTCAAACATATACTGTTAAGTTCTTGCACTACTGTACAATATACATATACACATATGTTTGTAGTGCATAATGTGTTCCATGCAGATGATCAACTTGTTTACTCTGTTTCTTGCCAGCTATGCAATTTTCTGACCGCATGGTATAATGACTCAATTAACATTGAATATATGTGTGTTTGGAACACTGTGCAGTTGGCTACTTTAAGATAGGTAAGCACATGTTGTGGGGTAGTACTGGGCATGAGACAACTAAGTGTATTTTCTGGTGCAGTTTTCTGATATGTGCTGGCAATTATTTATTTCTACAGGGAGACATTAACCTTCCTCAAGCTGATGCAACTGTGGAATGGTTATATTAAAGTCTAGGGAGTGTAGGGTTGCTGAAACATATTGTGTTTTAATTGCTAAGAGATAGTTTGTGTGCCAGTGCTTTGTGTGGTTGACATTAGCTAGCTAACTGCCCATTAATGCTACATAAAAGAGGGGCGCCTATTCAGAAGAATTCAGGAAGTCAGATCCTCTCTTGAAGGTTCAGAAAGGAGCAAGTAGGAGCTTACCTGAAGACACTGATGACATGGAGTGCAGTAGTCCAGTCAAGGCTTAGTTGTGGATTATACCTGGAGGTATTACATACAACAAAGAGCTGGAAACAGGGCCTGGGTAAAACTGCAACCTGGGACTTTTACTGACTGTTAATTTGCTGGAGGAGCTGATTGGGACTGTAGGTTAAAAGCTGGAGAGTAACAAAAGGGTATTGTTTTCCTTTGAAATGAAAACCAAGTGGGGAGTGTATTGTTTTATTTTCTATCTGAAAGAAAAGAGAACTGCTTCTTCTTTTTTTTTTTTTTTTTTTTAAATGGATGTAAACAATACTTTTTTAAATAAATTGATGCCTCCAGTGCTTCCTTCAACGTCCTAAGTATGAAATGTGCACATATAACTGACACATTCATACATGCACACACCCATACTATTGTTAGTTTTTGCGCAAGGTATGATTTACTTACTTTTGTAAGAGGAATAAAATCTGCAGACCAACCCATTCTGCAAACAGGAAAACAGACAAGCTTCTGCATCTGCAAGAACGATATGACAGCATGCCAAAAGATGGTTAAAAAGATTTGTGACATCACTTCTAAAAACAATAGTACCAGGATATGAAGCATAAGACAAGCAAGAAAGCTAGCAAATACACAGCTGTCCTTGGAATCAGCATGTAAGAACTAAACAAATAACTACAGTGCAGCAC